>NC_092416.1:145822974-146073331 GCF_040894005.1 Engystomops pustulosus
GTAGACTTTAGTCTGTAGTCACATTGTTATAGTCCATTTTCATCTTTCAACATGGGACAGCATGACCCAGCACCACCTTGATATCCTTCTTAGAAGGAAGAAAACCACAACCCCACCCTTGGTGTACCAAAAATCTAAATTGTATATAATCCAAAATTTTATTTTATTTTCAATAACGGATCACTGGGAAACAGAAAAGTACTTAATGGTTACTTCAGGAGTACTGGAATTTTTACTTGATGGATGATTATGATGCTGGTAGACTTTCTAATTTTTATTAAGAAGCTAAAGCTAGGTGTCAGAATCCTTTGATTGAACTCTGGCTGCTGAGTTCTGAGCAATAACCTGGATGGTATTGCTGTAAGCTGGGATTGTCAGCTGCTTTTCAGAATCGCTGGAAAGCTGAGTTCACTGTGGAGATGAGCTGTGGGTTGAGTAATACAGGGGCTAGCCAGTTAGCTGCTAGGGGCAGCATCCTGGGGCTCCATATATGATTGCTGTGGAGGTGAATCAGTGGTTGTTTCTTCTGAGACCTGAATCTGTGCACCTCAGCCTGATCCGGACTTCTTTAATGTGTGGTTCTCTTGCCTGTTACCCGTACCTAACTCTGTATACCTCAGCCTTACCTGGTAGTTCTGTGACCGGTGGTCCTCCTGCCAACAGCTCTGGAACCTTGAGTTCTGTCCTGGTTCAGAACCAGAACCCTGTGTACCCCAGCCTGAGATGGTACCCGAAACCCCAGTGTGAACTGTAACATGTATTTGGAACCCTGTATCTTGAACCTGTATCTGGAACCCTGTATCCAGTTTCCTGCCTGATCTAGAACCCTGTATTCAGAACCCTGTTTCCTGATTTCTATCTGTAAGCCTGTATTCTGACCTGTATCCGGAACCCTGTATCCTGCCTGATCCAGTAACTCTAAACAAGAACATCATCCGGAACCTTGAATCTCTACTATTAACCCTATAATAGCGTGCTCCCTATTACTGAACTATTCCCTGATTCTATACCTGTTTCACTGAAAACCCTAAGACACTAAGATTGTATGTTTCTTTATGGGGTCCTTACTCATAATCCTATGTTCAAGTTTTCACTACTTACCAAACATTTTCCCATGGCTGAGCTGGAGTCTAATGTTCACACTAAGCTCAACTGAGTAGTGGGATATCAGTGGTAAGCTGTGATTAGGATAGTGGGACCTGACGCTAAAGGTGACTTAGTATTGAAAATTTTAAATGGCCTTTAATGAACTATTTTGTCCACCAAACGCATTTATAAAAGGGGTATTCCAGATATACAAATGGGTCCTTAAAATAGAAGGTTATATGTCATTAGTTGTTATTTAAAATTTTGCTCCCCTTAGCAGAAAAATGCTGCTGACATACGCTGTAATGAAGAATTAAAATGCTAAAATGTTAACACTAAAGGATACTTAAAGGATCATGGGCGCCACCTACTTTAGAAAGGCCATAACATTTTGTGAATCATAAAATCAAACTATTTAAGCTCCCCCGGAGTTCACCATCTTCCTCTCGGTACATGTAAGTGCTTGGCTTGCGACACAATTTTGTTAATTGTCCAAATCCATCGATCGTCCGACAGCCCACCCCCAGATTTGTGTCGCATGAAAGCCGGCACGATTGCGCCAAAATCTGATCGTGTGCGCCAAAAACCCCTTTTAAATCCCTGTCCCAGCGGCGAAAAATGGAAATCGTCAGGATGTCCGATGAAAGTGCGGTCCACTGGGCCCTTAGTAAATGAGCCCCATTGAGTTTTGTTATATTGATTTATAGCATTATGGGTTTTTGTATCAGGCGTTTGTATTCCCCGAATATCTCTTTCAATTAAAATCTTACAAAATGGTTAATATAAAATGAAGTTATCACACAACCACACAAGTATCAGGAGTATTTTAACCCTGCAGAAGGATATTTCAGACCGTGGCTGCATTTGCATGTGATATTTGTCAAGGTCGTATGGAAGAATATAGGATGACTAACGCTTCTATCTCTGAGATGATTAAAGCGTTGCGTGTCTTTTCATACCTTCCTTCTGCTTCACCTATCACCAGGGTAACTGAGCTGTAGAGTGAACGGACACGTGTTCAATTAGAAAACCTCAATTAGTGGAGATGTTTTTTGCTCACGTGTAACATGTGGAAAAGAAAACACATTCAGGTTTGGGGCATGAATTTTTTCAACAAGAGAATAGATTTGAATGAAAGAAGAAAAAAAAGGAGACATGGGGCTCATGCACGTGGATTAATTCTGGATTCATACAAGCATATGGATTCAGCTATGTAACATATAGAGAGTACCCATACATCTCTAGCGGCCCCTTCTGCACGTCCTGTCTCCCATTTCATATAGAACCAAGCTTTTATGGACACATCGGGGCCCATTTACTTAAAGGGTCACTGGAGTTCACTGAAACTTTTTCCATCTATAATGCAGCGTGCGGCGATTCACTGAGATCGTGCTCCCGATATCCTGCATGTGTTGCTTCCCTGCTCAGGTCCGACAGAGTTCACCATCTTTTTTTGTGGTGCACCTTTAACATATGGCTTGCGACACAACTTGTGCAGCTGCGCCACAAAAGGGACGCATGCGATACAATCCCAGCGCACACACTTCTTATATACCTGTGCTAACCGTTTTAGCCTAGAAGAAGTTGCACGGTCCAACAAAAGTGCAGCGAGCAACCCTTAGTAAATGAGCCCCATCTTGTATGAAAATTTAAGCAGAAATGCATTGGGGGAATTTATCATTACAATTTGTCTTTAACCTGGTCGTCTTTGTTCAAATTCCATTTTTGTTTTATCGGAATTCATCAAGTGAGTCTATGGGGCACATTTACTAAGGGTCCGAACGCTGCATTTTCGGCGGGTTTCCCGACTTTTTACCGTTTTGCCCTGAATTGCCCCGGGTTTTTGGCGCTCGGGATCGGACTGTGGCACACCGCCGCCGGCTTGCATGCGACACAAATCGGAGGGTGTGGCCTTTGGACAATCCGACTGATTCGGACTGAACGCAGGATTTAACATTCAAATTGTTGCAAGACAATGCAGTTACATGCATCGGGAAGAAGAAGGTGAAATCCGGCGGACCTGAGTGGGGAAGCGACACATGCAGGATATCCAGCGCATGATCTTAGTGATTCGCGGCAGAGCGCGTATCACCATTGCTATAGGCTGAGGTCTTCTGCTTCAGAATGCTTTATACCTTAGATTGTAGCACATCACAGTGGGGCTCATTTACTTACCCGGTCTATTCACCATCCCGCGCCGCGTTGTCCGACGTTGATTCGAAGCATGCCGGGATTCACTAAGGTCGTGCGCCCGATATGCACTAGGTATCGCTGCTGCGCAGAGGTCCGCTGAGGTCCGCCGGAGTTCACCATCCTCTTCCTGGTGCATGTAAGTGCGTGTCAAGAGACACATTTTTTTTTAAAATACCGCAGTTTTTCCGAATTTGTCGGGTTTTCCGACGGTTTTCCGTCACGTGAAACCAGGCCCCGATGCGTCACAATTTATCACGTCCGCCAAAAATCCAGGGCAAAACGGCGCAAACTGGTAGTTTTCGGGAAACCCGAAGAAAATTAGCAATTCGGGCCCTTAGTAAATAAGCCCCAGTATGTTGTCTTCTCAGCGGCCGTATGAGGACAAACTTTCAATGACACCCCCCTTTCCCCCCAAACAGGGTTCCGTCACCATTATAAGCACCAATAAGCAGCTCAATTACATAAATCTAATCAGCTGCATGAATATACTGTTCTGAGCTTTAAGCTGCACTAGTCATCGCCTCCCACAGTCATCACAATAAGCTAACATGCAGCCCTCATTCTGTGAATAGACAACTCGGGATTTTGATAGACAGAAAATGGGGCTCTGAATCAGCCTTCAAAAGTCAGCAACAAGAACACAAAAACATGCTTTCTGCTTGGTGGAATTAGTATAATCCACTGGACTCTAGTATCAAGCTTCTTGGGGAATGGAGGATGCATTCTGCCTGATTTCAATCTGCGGTTTTAAGACCTTTGGAGGACCTTCCAAGGTCCTAAAATGTCTTTTGTGTACATGTGTATTGAGAGCAGAAACAAATGTATTAGGATTTCATGGGTGAAGGTCTTTCTGAGTTCAAAATTTGGTTGGTGGTTCATTTGGCCCAGGGCCCCCTAGAAGGTTTGGGCCCTGGGCTACAGCCCATACCGCCTGTATTATAATCCACTACAGACCCAAGAGCTCTCTCCTGACATATATATATGTGTGTTCCCATGAGAAAACTATAATGAAGCATCTTTCTAATGAAAATTCTTTTAACTTGATAATTAACTGATGAATGGGTGATACCATCTATAGGGCTTGTTCCAACTTGATCCTAGAAATCTGTAGACAATATACGTGACAATATATGTGACTATACTATATTGTGTGTGTTGTAAGTCACAACAGAACAGTGAAAAATGCATTTATATTCCAGGATTGTAGCTGGATTTAGAGCACTCTGGTGCAATGGTGTGCGTGTTTTTCTACTACATCAGTTACTCAGGGGGTATACATATGTATAGCCATCGATTCAGGTTTTAAAAAAGTATTTGGAAGTCTTCCTTTTTTGGTGAAGATTGCAAAACACTGCTTGCAGTGGCAGTGTCTGAAAGTACAAAAACAGCCAAGAGATCTGTTCTCCCTATAGACGTAAATGGGAGCACTTTTTGATGCCGAGTGCCCAAACTACAACCAAAACCCACATATTTTTCCCAAAGTGCCAATGTGTCAATTTAAGCAGTAACGTATTACTCCCTGCTCTGTCACAGGTTTAAAGTATATAGGCACCTTGAGGACACCAATACAGTGGAAAGGAGTGTGGATTGTAGCTTCCTTCTAGGGTTCTGGGCTGCCTGGGACTGCAAGAGGCCTTGAGTCCTGTCTGGCGAAGTCTGCAGTGGGGTAATGGCACGGGTGCCCATATAGAGGCCTTTGAGTGCCACCGTGCCATAGGTTCGCCACCGCTACCATAGAGAATAGTGTACACATTGCCAAATAGTTTTTATATTACAGCTGGCTCTTTCCAAAAAAAAAAGTTAGATGAAAGTTTACCTTTCTGTATGCAGAGCTGTGCCCCTAGTCCCATGGTAGTGGACAGTTGGAGTGGTCCTTCCACTGGGGAAAATGGGAGTGGCCCTTCCGCGGGAAACGGCTCCGTCATGCAATGTTTTCAAATTTTAAAGAACCTCCCATGTCTCCCATATCTCCTCCCCCGTTGCTTCCCCCCTCAGAACGCCATACATGTCTGTCCCACTCCTCACTGGCCGCTCCTATGGGATAAGGGACACAGCTCTGCATACAGAAAGGTAAACTTCGATCTAACTTATCTTTTTTTGGAAAAAGCCAGTTTTGCTATAAAAACTCTTTGGAAATATGTACACTATTCTCTATGGGGACATGAGGGAGTGTTATAGAGGCTCAGAGGGACAGTTTTGGGGCGTATAATTGCAATGTGTAGCCATGGAAGGGCATGGAAGTGGTGCCACCAGTGACTGAGTGGGCTGCATACTTAATATTGCCTACGACCGTTCATGCTAGTAATAGCGCAATTCTTCACCAGCAAAGACTTGTACGCCGGAGCGGGTAGTGGGGTTTTCATCATACGCCGGCGCCTCATGATAAATATCTCACACAATGGGGTACATTTACTAAGGGTCCGAACACCGCATTTACGTTGGTTTCTCGACTTTTTACCGTTTTGCCCTGAATTGCCCCGGGTTTTTGACGCACGTGATCGGATCGCCGCCGGCTTCCATGCGACACAAATCAGGGGGCGTGGACGGCAGACAACCCAACTGATTCGGACAAACCACAGGATTTAAAAAACAAATTGTGTCGCAAGATCATCACTCACATGCACGGGGAAGAAGAAGGGGAAGACCTCAGCGGGGAAGCGACACATGCAGGAAATTGGACGCACAATCTTAGTGAATCGCGGCAGACCCAAATCCTCGCCGGGGATCGGGGCGGGACGGGTAAGTAAATGTGCCCCATTGTTTATTTGATACTTCTGCTACCTACATACACCGTTATATAATTATCTTGGAGAAAGAAAAGAGGCATTTTTTTTTATATAAAGCTTCAATAGTGAGCGACCTTCATCACAATATTCCGATGTCAATGAGCGATGACATAAGCAGCGCGCTCAGATCCTGAAAGCCTTCATAGCGCTGCAGTCATTCTCCCGGTCTTAGCGGTAGTGATACGAATGATAAATAACCCCGGCTTATGGATGACACATTTACATCTGCATTAGTCACATGTTCTATGTCCATACTGTTACATCCTGAACCGTCGTCAAAAGGTTGCTAGGCAACTGATAACCTGGGACCTAGATGCAACTTTCGGCACTGATACTAACACGAAGAGACATTTACCAGTCACAATATTTTTCTAGTCCTGCCGCTATATTTGGACCTTATACCTGTTCTTGCACTATGGTCAGTGCTGTATACAACGAAACCTACTGTCATGTTATCAGTATACACTGCCTGTAGATGAATTATTATTCATGAACAGTGTTCAGAAGAAGCCGCAGATCAAAGATGTTTAATTTGCATCTGTAGTCCATTCACAACGTGGATACATTTATAGTTATGAATCTAGAAGAATGTATAGAATGATATAGTACACATGAATAATGTATGGTCATGGATTGATATCCCAATTCATATTTTCATCAGAATTTGTTCAGCCCACTAGATGCTATTGTAGGATGGCTCAAATAGTCATATACATTTATCGAATGTCACACTTTTTTATTATTATCCTGTTATTATTATGTTTATTTATTTTTATCCTCTCCTTAATTCCAAGCTTCTACTCCCATTTAATGGACTTCTTCAGAGCTGCACCAATTCTCTGGAATGCCCTACTCCAGTTTATCAGAGTAATACCCAACTTCCAAAGCTTCAAACGTGCTCTTAAAACCCATTTATATAGGCAGGTCTATCACACTCACTAACTGCATGAAACATATATGAAAAACGCCAGGTACCAATCTCCAGGCTTCTCTGCAGTCCCACTGACTTTGGACTTTGTAAGCTCTTGTGTCACCCCCTCATCCTCATAGACTGTAAGCTCTTGTGTCACCCCCTCATCCGCATAGACTGTAAGCTCTTGTGTCACCCCCTCATCCTCATAGACTGTAAGCTCTTGTGTCACAGCCTCATTCTCATAGACTGTAAGCTCTTGTGTCACTCCCTCATCCTCAAAGACTGTAAGCTCTTGTGTCATCCCCTCATCCTCATAGACTGTAAGCTCTTGTGTCACCCCCTCATCCTCATAGACTGTAAGCTCGTGTCATCCCCTCATCCTCATAGACCGTAAGCTCTTGTGTCACCCGCTCATCCTCATAGACTGTAAGCTCTTGTGTCACCCCCTCATCCTCATAGACTGCAAGCTCTTGTGTCATCCCTCATCCTCATAGACTGCAAGCTCTTGTGTCACCTCTTCATCCTCATAGACTGCAAGCTCTTGTGTCATCCCTCATCCTCATAGACTGCAAGCTCTTGTGTCACCCCCTCATCATCATAGACTGCAAGCTCTTGAGTCACCTCCTCATCCTCATAGACTGCAAGCTCTTGTGTCACCTCCTCATCCTCATAGACTGTAAGCTCTTGTGTCATCCCCTCATCCTCATAGACTATAAGCTCTAGTGTCACCCCCTCATCCTCATAAACTGTAAGCTCTTGTGTCGTCCCCTTCCTCAACCTGTCTCAACCTGTCTGCCCAATAATAAGATAAATACTCAATTGCTGAATGCCAAAGAGTAAGGTATGGTCCCCTAACGGTGTGAACCGGCCAGATGAATTGTACCAACCTCAGAGTCCATGAGAGAGTGGAAAAATATTGCTGCAAGGTAAGCAAGACAAAAACATGGATGAGTACCGAGGAGAAGACTTATAGTCAATAAAGTACAGGCGACGATCCTATGGGCAGTAAAGGACGGCACAGGTGGTCAGGGGTGGCGGACTCCCCACGCGTTTCGTCGTATGAAAACGACTTCCTCAGGGGTATGTAGCCCACAATGATTGCCCCAAACCCCCCTCTTATGTTATTACATCTCTTGTTTTTCCCCCTCATCTTCATAGACTGAAAGCCCTTGTGTCACCCCCTCATCCTCATAGACTGTAAGCTCGTGTGTCCTCCCTCATCCTCATAGACTGTAAGCTCTTGTGTCACCCCCTCATCCTCATAGACTGTAAGCTCTTGTATCACCCCATCATCCTCACAGACTGTAAGCTCTTGGGTCACCCCATCATCCTCACAGACTGTAAGCTCTTCTATCACCCCCATCCTCATAGACTGTAAACTCTTGTGTCACGCCCTCATCCTCATAGACTGTAAGCTCTTGTGTCAACCCCTCATCCTCATAGACTATAAGCTCTTGTGTCACGCCCTCATCCTCATAGACTGTAAGCTCTTGTGTCACCCCTCATCCTCATAGACTGTAAGCTCTTGTGTCACGCCCTCATCCTCATAGACTGTAAGCTCTTGTGTCAACCCCTCATCCTCATAGACTATAAGCTCTTGTGTCACGCCCTCATCCTCATAGACTGTAAGCTCTTGTGAGCAGGACCCTCACTATAGTTCCATATGACTGTGTTGTACTCTGTAATGTAATATTATAGTTGTATGTGTCCCCTATGATTTGTATAGCGCTACAGAATATGATGGCGCTTTATATAAATAAAAATTATTATTATTTTATGAGAAAGAAATCATCCCTCCAAAGGATACAAGATAAGACTAGATAAGACTGGTTTCTGCCACAGCTTTAACCCCTAATTGTACGGCACGCATCGGGTGTGGGTACATGGAGCGGGCTCATGTGCTGAGCCCTCTCCATAGTCGGCAATATGCAGCAAAGGCCTACCGGTAACACTCTTGATCAGTGCTAGCAGCCATCTTGCCGAGGATCGCCGCTCCCTGTGACTATAGTATGGCAGTATATGATAAGGGGTTAAGCTGCATTTTTTTGCTGGAAGTGGGAAGAGATCAAACTCTGCATTAGAAAGATTGAATTCTCCATCCTACATCTGCAGTGGTTTTTTTCATAGCATGTGAATGGGATTTGTATAATTCTCCTCCACTATACAGTGATGTAAATCATTGTGGGTTAGCTGCAGACAATTCTGCTGTGGCTCAACTGCAGTGATAAGGTCCCTTGTCCACAGCAGAGCTGCACCCATCGGCATGTATTCCAATAAGGAGGCATGGAATATGGCACTGGAATCATCCAGGGAGAAAACTGGTACCACTTCTTTTGTTAATTTATTACATCTACTAGTGCTGGGATAAGTTTTCAGTCACTTAAGTCATTTGATGATTATTGGTGGAAGTTTGGGACATCTCTGGGTAATCAGATGTCTATGATGGCTCAGTGGTTTAGCACAAAAGCCTTGCAGTGCTGGGGTCCTTGGTTCGAGTCCTATCCCGGTCAACATCTGCAAAGAGTTTGTATGTCCTCTCCATGTTTGCGTAGGTTTCCTCTGGGTCCTCCGGTTTCCTCCCACACTCCAAAGCATACTGGTAGGTTGATTAGATTGTGAGCCCCATTGGGGACAAGGACTGATTTGGCAAACTCTGTGGAGCGCTGTGTAATCTGTCTGTGCTATATGAATAAAGGAATAAAATAAAGGAACATTCAAGGATCGGGATCTGGGAACTGAAAAATGACATGAGAACGCTTTCTTGCTGTCCCTGCCTGATTGCCTCACCTACTCTAAGTGAAAGGTGACAACTAGTCGAAGAGTCGAAGAGACAAAACAAACAGATAAGAATGGTTGCCAATCCAGAGTCAAAGCAAGGAGGAAAACACAGAGCAGGTTTACATCCATGCGAATACTTACAAGATAGAATGCAACAAACAGAAAGCAGCACATCCTCAGCTGCACCTCCACATAGACACAGCTGTAATGTGTTCACTTAAGCAGAAATGGAACAAAAACTTGTCATCTACTTAATAAGTGTTTGTGTATATAATACTCTTGCTTTAGTTAGAAAGATTTCTTGTGGCTTAATATAACCTTACCCACTCCCAGGTGGATGATATGAGAAGTTAAATTAGTCCAGGAACATGGGCTTTTATGACTATACAATTACTCTTAAGCAAGTTTATTTGATATAATACAATATCTTTCTTAACTATTCCTGGGCTGTGGCAATATAAACCCTGCAACTAAATTCACAGCTTCTTAGTCTCCTGTAATGGCAGATTTATTTTCATATTAATTGTGACCTGAGAATATCTTCTCTATAAATAACGAGCTGGACCTCCAGGAGCTCATCTACAAAGTACTTGTCCCAGAAAAAGGGTTTATTTATAGGTGTAATGTATGAATGTTTATATGTTGGTAAACTACAAGAGAATAGGTCCCTTTTGAAGTGTCAGATCATATAACAGGATGCCAATGGTAGCCGGTGACAACGGGGAGGTCTTTGCCACTTTCCAAACAGGACATTTCTCCCTCCACACGTCCACAAACAGAAGGAATTATGGAGACAAAGAACTGTTTAATATTCTTGACATTTCCACTTCATTGACACTGTGTCTAATCATAAGGGATGCATCAACTTTAAGGAAATCTACCATCATGATAAACCAGGGACAGTTACTCATAGATCCTGGCACTGTGACTATGGTGATCTTCTTATAATTGTTATCCATGGCCTCCTACCTTCTAAAATCAACTTTTAACAGTGAGCCTGAGGGGCTACCCTAGCCCCTCTGTAATCTGGCTGTTACATAGTCTCACCCTCCCTCCTGCTCCCTCACCACTGAGATTATAGCAGGATGTGCTCACTGCACAATTTCTGAGGAAGCAGGGTGAGGGGTGAGACAGTGTGACAGCCTGTAAAGCCAGATTGCAGAAGGGATAGAGCAACCCCTCAGACTCATTAGAATAGTGCCTGGAACTATGAGTGAGTGCTCCTGGTTTATTATTAATGGATTTTGATTGTAGATTTAAAGATTTTCCTTAAATAGGAGTTTCTGAAACCCAAACCAAAGACATGGACCATAAAACCATGTGCTGGACACCAGGGCAATGGTTTAATGTATAGGGGCAGCCAGGTGCAACATGTTCCCTGAATTATTCCTAACCCCAAGGAAGTAAAGGATTTATAGTTTGTATGTTATGAGTCTGTTTTTTTCTCCCTTTTATTTTGTAACTGTTTGCTTTGTTGCTGTGTTGTGTGTCATTTTATTCTATACCTTTGCACCATTTTTGTAAGCACTGAACCCTTTGGTATTAAAGCATGTACATTATTGTTGGTCCCTGTATGCTCTACGTATACATTGCCTTATGGTTGGCTGAGTGCTGGAGAGCAGAGATTACACGTGTTGGGGGGTGCCTGTTGTCCCAGAATTCAGTGGGTGGTGGCAGTGTATATTTCCTGGATGAGGACTGTCTGGGGTGTGATTTATGGTTAATTTGTGTTACAGAATAAAGTGCTGGGGTTAAGTAACTAATCTTGTACTGCTGTAATTCTTGCAAGGAGCATCCAAGTTGTTCAAGGGCCAACTATTTTGAGATATATTTTCAAACAGTTTCCCTTCCCCATTTTTCCTTTCTATCTTTTTTTAGGCAAAGGTGGCGCTCTGTTATGGAAACCATCTACAAAAAGCAGAACAAGGAGGCTTTTGTCCACCTCTCTCAGCAGAGTTATTGAAGCACCTGACAAGTCCAAGGGTTAGTGCCTATGAAAACATGGCAATGCTAAAACAAATGGGATTTTCTCTCTTTTAGTTTTTCTTCACTAAAATTGGACAAATAAAATGACAACTGTATAAATGAGGTATCATTGTAATCTTAGTGATCCATAGAATAAAAAGAATATATTTATCAAGCTGTCTGAAAGTCAGAATGTTTCTAGTTGCCCATGGCAACCAATTACAGCATCCCTTTAAAATATTCATGAGCACTAATGAAATGAAAGCTGAGCTGTGATTGGTTGCCATGGGCAACTAGAAATATTCTGACTTTCAGACAGCTTGATAAATCTGCCCCATTATCTTTTATGGTACTGTGAACAGCCCCCCCCCCAAACCTAAATGCTACAAATCCAAAACAAGAATTTATGACTTCCTTTTTCTCCATACATTAAAGAGAGAAATTTCATCAATAAACTAAAGTGTCGTAAAATAAAGTTCTGTTCAGAGCATCAACAGATGATAACGGCACCACCAATCGCCACTACGCATAAACAGGTGAAAGTATAGTACATCCAGAGGAAACTTCAAAGCAGATGTTGTAACAGTCAGGGTTTCAATGGTGTTCATAACCAGACATAGCACAATCCATAACCGTAGGAAATAGAGACGTAGAAAAATGGATGGCCCTCACCAGTATCCTGTTGAAATCCATATGTTCTTTATTATGGTATTAACAACCAGTACTCATGTTTCGCACAACCTCCGTTCTCTGTACAGCTAAAATAAAGTATTTGTAAAGTACATCTTTTCCCGCAAAAAATAACCCCTTAAATGGCCAGATTGCCCAAAAAATGTAAAGATTGTGTATCCTTCAAAAATAACAAATCTGCTCTGAATGGCGCGGCTTCCCTTCAATGCTACGGCATGTGCCCACAGAGCAGTTTACCACCAAGTGTATGGTATTGGCATACTGGGGAGAGATTGATTATCAAACTTTGTGGAGCATTACAGAATTTTATCCATTGTGTATGTGTACATTTTTTGATAAATATATTCATTAAGCCAAATAAATGTCAAATTCACAATTAAACCTCTTTTTTGTTTTAACCCACTATACACTTAAAGGGTCAACAAACTTCATAAAAGTTGTTTTACGTAGGTTGGGGTGGGGGGGGGTAAGGTTTATATAATTTGGTAATTTATGAGGTTTTACTTTTATTTAGACCTCTCAAAGCTACTTGAAACCTGAACAGGTCCCTCATAAATAAGGTTTTGCGTTTTGAACGAAAATGAGAAAACTAACACCTAAAAATTCTAAACCTCCTAACATTCTACAAAAATGAAAGGATGTTTAAAAATCATTCCAATATAAAACAGAAATGAGTTATTTAGTTAGTTGAGTTATTGTTAGATATCAAGTTATTTTGATGTTATGACTTTGTATCGCATAAGTAGAACATTTTGAATTAGGAAAATCAAGATTTTTTCCAATCTTTTGCCAAATATCCATTTTTTTCATAAATAAACGCAAAACACATCACTCAAATTTTTCAACTAACACAAAGTGCAATGTGTAAGTACAATTGACCAAAAAAATAAGACATATTATATTTCTTTCATGTAAAAGTCCCATGTTGATATCATTCATGTATTAACCCCCGCAGGTCACTGAGCTCCACAGATTGTATTGACATGAAAAGGAGACAGACCACCAGCTCAAATTGGAGTCATTGGGGAACATTTACTTACCCGGTCCCTGCGCGATCCCCGCTGTGCGTTGTCCGCTAGAATGCCCATCTGCCACGATTCATGAAGATTTCCTGCATGTGTCGCTTCCCAGATCAGGTCCACTGGAGTGCACCTTCTTCCTCCCGGTGTATGTGAGTCCATGTTTTGCAACACGAATTGAATTGTTAAATCCCGGGCATAGTCGAATCTGTCGGATCATCAGGCGGCCTGCCCCCCGGCAAGATCCCTGAAAAATCAGGAAACCCGACGGAAATGCGGTTTCGGGACCCTTAGTAAATAAGCCCCATTGTGTTGGGATAATTAGCTGCTTGGGCCCCCTACTTTTAATTTTTTTAAGCTAGACATTTATTTGCTTGGTCTCATTTATGACCCTGATGAGCCTATGATCAGGCAAATCATGTCTGGATAATTTTGACTAAACAACCTTCCTTTCACATATTGATTACCTAATTGAGATCCTGCATATATCTAAGGGACAAGATAAGGACAGTTCTATCCCAGGGTCAGGTTCCGGTAGGGGTCACATCCAATTAGGGTTGTGGCTCTGAGTTGAGGCTTTAGGGTAACAATAGGGATACACCTTACCATTAGGGAGAGACATCTAAGGAACAAGATAGGGATGGTTGTATCCCAGGGTCAGATTCCGGTAGGGGTCACATCCAGTTAGGGTTGTGGCTCTGAGTTGAGGCTTTAGGGTAACAATAAGGATATACCTTACCATTAGGGAGAGACATCTAAGGGACAAGATGGGGACGGTTCTATCACAGGATCAGGTTCCGGTAGGGCTTTAGGCTTTAGGGTAACAATAGGGATACACCTTACCAAGGTTCACATTAGGGAGAGACATCGCAATCCCATGGTGACCCTAGATCCATATGTCTGTATACCAGAGCCCTGTCTTACCTCTCATTTCACATACTCACATATTACACTCATAATGATCTACCCATTTGTTAAAAATTTATTTTGCTGAAAGTCCTTCTACATGTGAACATCAAGGCTTTAAGGTATGAGATGAGTGTAGCTATCTGTTTTTCTGTATGTTAAGTTTATGTACGGGCCATCTATTTATTTTTATCTATGATATTTCCATATGTCTATATAGGAATCTTTTTTAACTAGAAAGAAATAAAAGTGAAGTCTTCTTTTTTTTTGTCACCGATTGTACTTACATATTATATACCTGGGTAATGGTATTTGGGAGTCTATACTACCCAATTGGTCTTGTATTTGTTCTTAACACAAAGTGCAATGAGTCACAAGAAAACAATCTCAAAATCCCCTGAATATGTCAAAGTGTTCCAAAATTATAGTGACACATGTCAGATTTTAAAAAATGGGGCGTGTCAGGAAGGTGCAAAATGGCCAAGTCTTAAAGGGTATATTATAACACAATAGCACAAATGATAGACACAACTTTTATAAGAAAAAAAGTCTTTATTTTTTTGAAACTAGTATGAACAGTTTACCCCAAGAGTAACAATAAATTATGTAATCAACCGTTACACAGCTTCTGAATTGAATCTACAGACAATATAAGAGCACATCATGTATAATTTTGTCATGTATACAAATTGCAGTACTTAGCTAAATGTCCAGAATACTGCAAGCCAAACATTACATTAAACATACTATAATTTGATATGCACAGTACAGACTACTTTGTAGGCCAAACCTAAAGCTACATGCACCTGACGATATTAAAGAATGGTACTAAAATTGTTTTTATTTTCACTGTCACTTTCTTGCAAAATAGATGAAAGTATTTTAATGACCATTCATGCCTTTTAAATTAATAAATGTTTATAGAGCTATATGTGTACTGTATTTTTTATGTTTTTTTTATAATTTTGTAAAGAAATTGTAGTTATCAATTAAAAATGAATGAAATGAAAATTCAGCTGGAATATGATTTATACATTAAGGCTAAATATTGTTTAATTAATTCCTAAACATTTTGTAAAATAAAAGTGAAAAAATTTGAAAATTAGTCTTAATGTCACTTTTTTGATTTTATATGTATTTTATATTTCCCTTTCTTTGGATTAAAGTTAGGCAGAAAAGAAAATTGTTTCCAAGTTTGTAAAGCAGATCTTTTTTTTTCAAGTTTTTTCTGTTAACACTTGAGAGCCTCTTACTAATAGGATGTGAAAAAAAGGATTTTTATTACAAGTATATAGATTTATAGGATGTTTCAGACTAAGAGTTTTTGGATTATTTTGTGATATTGCTCATACACTGTACATTAAATTCTCTTTTTAAATTAAGTATTTCATTATTAAATAACATTATTATTAATAAGAAGCAATAATAATGATTCATATTATTACTTATTATTCAAATGTTTACGGATTCTAATAAAAAACAATACATTGGACCTCCATCAATTATCTACTGTAAGAGCTTTGTTCTCATGGATTACAGAGAATTTTTTTTTTTCAATTATCTATACATTTACCGTATATACTCGAGTATAAGCTGACCCGAGTATAAGCCGAGACCCCTAATTTTACCACAAAAAATGGGAAAACCTATTGACTCGAGTATAAGCCGAGGGTGTAGTATACAGCCAGCTAGCCCCCTGTAGTATAAAGCCTGTCCCAAGTAGTATACAATCAGCCTGCCCCCATGAAGTATACAGCCTGCCCCCATGAAGTATACAGCCTGCCCCCATGAAGTATACAGCCTGCCCCCAAAAAGTATACAGCCTGCCCTCAGTATAATAAAAAAATAAACTTAATACTCACCCTCCGATGATACCTTTGATTTGAAGTGGCGGCTCCCGGTCCTCGGTGGCAGCTCCCGATCCCCTGCGGCGGCTTCTCTCTTCGATCTTCACGTGCCGGCAGTCGCGTCCATGCGACTTGCCAGCGGGCGCACAGTGCGATGCGGTGGTGTCGCCGCTGATGACGTCATCAGCGGCGACACCGCTACATCATATTGTGCGCCCGCCGGCAAGTCGCATGGACGTGACTGCCGGCACGTGAAGATCGAAGAGAGAAGCCGCCGCAGAGGATCGGGAGCTGCCGCCGAGGACCAGGAGCCACCGCCGAGGACCGGGAGCCGGAGGGTGAGTATTAATTTTTTTTTTTTTTATTAACTCATGTTTTTTTTTTTTTATTAACTCGTGTATAAGCCGAGATTAGGTTTTTCAGCACATTTTTTGTGCTGAAAAACTTGGCTTATACACGAGTATATACGGTATTATTTTTGTAGCAATAATCATAAAAGAACATTGTCAATGGAAAGACTACAATGGACTTATAGTCATGAGTCTAGTGTATATATGAGGAGAGTGCTCCCATTATTCTCCCTAATAGACAGGCTGATAAAGAGCCCTCTTTTTATAAATACACCAATACACCATATAATCTTTAAGTGCTCCCATTAGCCAAATGGCACAATTTTTTGTCATAATTATAAGGGTCATGGCAGGTATGAAGCCAATAATTTTTTGTATTATTTTACTTCATCCATTTTTTAGTGCATGCCAGGTGGTTTTCTTACTTTCCGTTGAAAGTATAGAAGAACTTGAGTACAGGCGGTCCCCTACTTAAGAACACTCGACTTACATACGACCCCTAGTACTGCCTGTACTTGAGTTATGTTCTGCTGTCAGGCCATTGAGGCTTTAAAAGGAAAGTTATTAACCACTGGTCATTTAAATTAAATTAGAAGGAATAAAAAGATTTCCTGCATGTCCCATGTTTAAAATATTTTTATAGACATACACTCATATTTTTTCATTATTTTTCATCAAAGTTTTAATTATGTTTTTAGAATGATTAAACTTCTAAGACTTCTATGGCTTCTTCAATTTACTCATGGAATAATCCAAGGAGTGACTATGACGTTACGGACTTGCCACTGCCGTTAGAAGAGGACCTTTGTGGAGCGTCGCAAAGGAGAGTATTGATTTTATTTTTTTATATACTAGGGCATACTGGGACGGGCTATATACTGGGGCAGGGGCTGGCTTTATACTAGAGGCTGGTTGGCTATATACTGGTGGCTTGGGCTGGCTAACTATATACTGGGGCCAGGGGCTGGCTAACTATATACTGGCGGGCAAGAGGCTGGCTAGCTACATTCTGGGGCTCATAGGCCGGCAACAATGCATGTCCTACCCTAGGCTTATACTCAAATATTCAACGTTTTTGTGGTATAATTAGGTACCTTGGTTTATATTTGGCTTATACTCAATATATGGTAGCTATTCTTAATTTCCAAAATGTATACATTAGCCCCCCACCGTCGTCTCTGAGCCCCATTCATTCTTTTCTTTCCCCTATCTGGTTTGCAATATTTAATAAAATGCTTTATTTCAGCTTATTTTACCTTTACATCTCTCGCTTATTGACCTTTGTCTTTAAAGCCAATGGCCATTGCCAAAAAAAACTTCTTAATGAGGTCCAATATAAACACCGGCAGATATAAGTCTAAATAGCATGAATTGGAAACATAATAAGAAACAATAAACTAAGGCTTCACAGCTTCAAACCTTTTAACTTCCACAGCCAAGTCCATGTGTACAAGGTTAAAGGCTTTAGAAAATATAAATTAAAATCCATACTCTCAACTAGTGTATTCAGAATTGAAAAAAACTGTAACTGAATAACTTACTAAATATCAGAAATGATGTTTCTATTGAGATAATACCAAATTATTGTATGAGGGTGTGGTTTTTTTTGCGTTTTACACTTACTTATACTATCAAGAAAAATTCTAGCCCTTATTTTACTGTAAGCGAATTCTCTACAGAATCTATGATATCCTCAGGTCTTTCCATACCCTCAGATATTCTGGTGATGTTATTATGTTTCTCATGAACCACAAATATGTTAAATTTAAAGAATGGCAGTAAGGTTTTAGATGAAATTATGTGAAATTGGAAAGATCATGGTAAGATTTAGGACATCCTTTTGGTTTCCTATGGTAGACACTTTTTGCATTTTTTCACATTCAAAGCTCTTCAATACAATTTTATGAAATCTATTTTGCACATAGAAAATACATTAGGAGATTCTGCTTTAATTTGGAAACAATAGCAGCTACATAGACTTTCTATCTCTCTGGGGGACCAGACTTGTTTGTGTATAACATTCCATGTACTATAAAGAGAAATGGACTCCGTCATGCTGGTTTTTAAACTATTTCTGAGCATACCCTATGATCAGCTAATTTTTGGAATCCCTTTATCCAAATCGGACATAAGAATAAAATGCCAAATTCCTTGCCAGTCATTTGGTATTATACACCCAACCACCACTTAACAAAAATTTCTAATAAAGAGGACCATAAATATACAATTGTCCATAGGTATTTAATAAGAGAGACCCAGTTTGCAGCCTAGTTAAGGCCTCATGCACACGAAAGTTTAATGGGGCCATGAGCTACCCGTCTTTTTGTGGTTAACACTAGTCCACACTTTCTATTGGCTCATGCCCGGGGCCAGTGCATGCATGGGCGGGAGGACTGCCTGTGCCACAAATAATACAGCTGGTCCTATTCCTGCACGTCTTTGTAGCGTGGGCAGTCATCTTCTTTTCACATTGACCGTGTGATGTCAAACTTGCAACAATGGATCACATTCCCTTGTTTGCTGACCACCAAGCGACAATGTTCATGTGAAGGACGTCTAACATTGCGAATCTTGGAACAACTGTGTAATGTATCCTTTAAGCAAAATTAAAGCATGTTAGTCTGTACAACTATTTTCATGGTGTTTCCCGAGATCCAAAATATGTATTTGTTCTATGAGCCGAAACAATGGTGTTGCACATTTTCTACAATGCCAACTGACAGATGCATAAATATTGTATATCATGACATAGGTGAATAACTGCGCTGTCAGTGTCATCTCTCACACTTCTATTAACAGCAGAATTGGTTTGGCAGCCTATGAAAAAAGTATACGAGCTGAAGTCTTCTCGTGATCTGTATCTGAACATATAAATTCTTACTAGACCTTAGCGTATGACATTGTAGTACATGGTATATTATATATTTCTGTTGGATGAATTTCTTTTTGTGTGTGGGGGGGGGTATGGAAAAGGGTTATAAAACTGCACTTATGAAAGAGATTTGGGAAGAATTAAAAAGCATGGAACAAGTGGTCTATAATGAAAGAAAACAGACTGCAGACAGGTCCTAGCGTAGAATTTCATGAATTCCTCAGCAGCAAAATCTTGTCTATTCTGTATAGAAAAATAAAATCCTGTGAAACTGTAGAAAGGCAATTTTGGAAAAATAAAACTTATTTGTTTGTTTTTTTACTTTGTTAGATGAAATGAATTTCAAACAGGTATATGATTATATTATATTATGGATTATTGCTTCAGACTGTACACAAGTAACTTTTATGTTAGAAATAAACTGTGAGCTTTTCCAAAATTCCTATCCCCTAAATTATTAAAAGTTTTTTTCCCTCCACTACTATTAGCTATAGATCACATCTGTAATTATGTGGTTACATTTACAGGTGATTGGCAAAGTGACTTGTCTATTCATGTTGCCCATTCATATCTTCACGTGTAAACTAGATACCGGTTTCTCCATTCCGATAAGGGCAGATTCACACTGCCATGGTTGGTCATAGTGATATATGATGTGCAAGGGTCCTGCTTCTGTTCCCATGGAGAAAGGCAGTCAGTCCATCATATATCACTATATATCATACATCCACTAGGGTCAGTCCCCGATTCTCAGACTCAGTAGTGTGAAAAAGCCCCAAGCCCCAAGACTCTAAGGGGGTCATTTATCTTTATTTTTCTTCCTGTTTTTATTTAGCGCATAGCAAAAAAGTGAGATTGATAAATTATCAAAGTAGCAGATGAAGTAGCAGATTATCATAGGAATGAATGGTGAAATTGGTGGTGCAAATTAACAAGTCAGTTTGACTATCACGGGACTCAATTGTAACCAAAAGGTGAAAAAGAAACCAACAAAAGGGAAATGTGTTTTAACCCCACACGCTCAAGTGTTGCCAAATGTAGCTTTATAGAGTCAGGAGGGGAAAAAACATTGGAGTTTTTTAAGGATAGTCAAGGTAACTCCACTCCCTGATAACTTCCAATTACTTTAACTTCTTCTGAGTTTTTGGATGAGGTTAAATTGAGCAAAAGCCATGGAGAATCATGTCCTTAGACATCCTGTCTATTTAGCTATCAAACAAGACCAACAAGATGACTTTCTAATGTAGAGGGAGATGTGTAGCCTGCAATATATTGAATGATGGCTAGAGAGGTAACAATAGTGTTTGATCCACAAGCACACTCCCATTCATACGTAACATGGTTTAGCATAAGATGGAAGAGGATTCATAGTGAATGGATACCTTACTATTCACCACTCTTAGGTTACATTCACACTGCTGTATGGGGGACGTATATACCACTGGGTATATATGGCCGATATACGTCCCCCATAGACGGCAATGGGCGCACGGCGCCCAACGGGAGCGGCACCGCACCGCTTCGTACCCCGGAAAAAGATAGGACATGTCCTATCTTTCTCCATAGTACGGCGCCATGCGCCATATGCTCCTGTGGAGGGGGGCGGGGGTGAGCTGCGCTCACCTCCTCCTCCTATCCCCGCGCGCTGCCGTTGCCCACCGTGCTACGGTACGGCGGGCAACAGCAGTGTGAATGTAGCCTTAGGATGCATGAAGCCTATGGCAAAACACTGCACCCAAAGTCTTAAGCTACACATATAATATGATTTCATTACAAATAATATCCTGGTAATATCCTGTTATCATGTTAATAACATCAACATTTTTAATTCATGAATTCTAATTTAACATTGTGGTTTTCGAGCAATTTTAGTATTAGTTAAAACTGCATTAATAATTATTTTACTATCAATTCAGGTCACATGGATGTTTATATGATGGAGATATTTTGACTGTAATGCACATTACATGTAATCCAGGCTTTGACTTAGGTTAGTACAAAATATACAATATACAGTTATACAGTGAACCCTCTTTTACACCATCAATGAAACACTTGGTAGCGTTTCTAAGGATGTGGATGGTCTAGAATTAAAAAAAATGACATGAAAAACCCAAGACTATGCTCATACTTTTACAATGCCAATACCACCCCCACCCCCACCCCCCTTCATAGTTTTTTACCCCCTGGATGGCATTAACAAAACAGGTTCCAGTGAAATTTACTTGTCATTGAAAAGCTTATATACAAGGATCTAGGTTATGGGTGGTCTTTTATTAGTAGGGGTTTCACTGTATTTACAAAGTTACCATCTTTATTATGTAGATGCATCTGTATTCACTTTAAGGTAAAGCTTTACCGATGTCCCACTCCCTGCCATTGAGAAATTAGATTCAATAGATATCACATAGTTTTCTTAGAGGAAGTACAGCATCATCATTTTAGGTATTATTAGACCAGTAATGGTCACTGAACTTTGCTTAAAATGAACAATAATTTCTCTTTGGCTTATATAAGAAAAATACATAAAACCGCTTTTGGTTCAAAACAGAAAGTTTTACAAATACAAAAAAAAGTTATGTAAACGGCAGCAAAAAGAATAAGCCAACACCTTATTAAATTCTGACATTCAATATCTTTTTCATTGTAAAGGCAAACAACTTAAAGGGGTTGTCCCACAAAAAAATATGAATCTACACTGTTGGATCAGATCAATCGTAATAATTGTCCAATTGAAATTATTTAATAAATCTTCCAGATTACGTTACGTAATTCTTATTGTTCTTTGAATTCTATCTTTGAATGTTTACTTAAAGGGGTTTTAATATTAAAGACACTTATAATAATTAATAATTCCTTTATTTTTATAGTGCACACAGATTATGCAGCGCTGCAAAGAGCTTGCCAAATCATTCCCTGTCCGCAATGGGGCTCACAATCTAAACAACCTACCAGTATGTTTTTGGAGTGTGGGGGGAAACTGGAGGACCCAGAGGAAACCCATGCAAACATGGAGAGAACATACAAACTTTTTGCACATGTTGACCCTGGGACTTGAACCCAGGTCCCCAGCGCTGCAAGGCTGTAGTGCTAACCACTAAGCCACGATACCGCCCAAGTCTGATTGCTACCCCTGGGATAGAGGGTAGTCTTCTGAAGGTCTCTATATAGGATCTCATATAAGTGTTTTAGTGGTAAATCCCCTTTAATGTGTTCAGCTATTGGTTATTTAGTCACAACCCTAAACTGGAAGCTGATTTTCTTAACAGCATTCTACACATTAGGTAAGTGTTGAAAATGACAATGGTAGCAACATATTTTATGTTATATCTTGTATCATATGGTTAACCTATAACTATATATAGAATTATTTCAAGTAATGACCTGATGCTTCACATGATAACAGATACAATAAATATTTAATCAAAGGAAACCCCTTTAAGTGGAATTCCATCAATTCACTGAGATTTCCAGCCAAGAAACACATTTAAGACTGGGTTATAGCAAACAATAATGATTTTACATGACATCTTATATTATGATACAGAAGAATATGACTTTACTCAATTCCATTGCATTACACATCATTTCTCCAATAATACAACGATAGAAGACAACATATACGTTCAGCTCGCAGGCTGTACTAACTGGCAGTCGTCTTGCCATCTTTATCCAGTTTAATCTACAACAAATATAATTATGGATATGAACTTTATTAACAATCAGAGACAAACAATAAATCTGTATTATAAATAGGATATATCCCGAAAAGGGCGCATGTTTCCTCATTTTCTATCTCTGTGTTTTATGGACAGCACTTATATAATTCTTCTCCTATAAACCATTTTTCTACATCGGGTAATGTTTTTTCTTGTCTAAGGCTGGGGGAAACATGCTGCATAAAAAACCCTCATGTCAGTTACCACTGCGGAGTTTGGTCGACATCCAAACCTTCACAATGTGGCTTCAAAGGTCTAAGGCTACATGCACATAAACATGACGAATCTCAGTCGTTTTCTTCATGGCTGATTTGAATCAGTCCATTTTTCATGAATACTTTATAAACTATAGTCTATGAGTTATCCGTGAAAAACGGTCCTGATTAGGACAAGCTCTATGCCTTATCGCATTGGTTGCAAAGTGTTATAACATTTAGGCCAACCCTGTACTGTCCATTCAAAAATGGACAGCAAATGGACAATTTTCACTCTTGGGTGGATCTTCAATTGCGCCCCACGCAACCTGGACATATTGCCTGTTTGGCTGCCGAGCAGCAAATCTGGCAAATTGACGACCCTAGCTACTAGCCATGGCTGTGATTGATTGACTAGGGGTGCCCCCCCCTAGACAACATAAACAGAACTCTGTTAAACCAATACTTCTCGAAAACTGATAGGCTTTGTAATAATTAATGTGCCAAAGGGGTGTTAAGCACCACCTCTTTAGAGCCTGCATATGTATATCAGTATTTCCTGGAGTATACCTTGAATTGAGAATAAATTCTTCCCAAATTTGTTATATAATACAATAATAGCGGTAGTGGACCAGTGATAGACACCTAAGGCCATACCCTTTGTCTATAGAGGATATGTAAACAGACAGCCATGTCAGGACAGACATTTTGAAAACCCTGGAAAAAAATGTTAGCACTAACTTATAATTTATTCTAGAGGGCTATATTAGTTGAAACTAAGAAGAATGAGGTACTACATACCCAATTTTTAGGTGGCACAAGAAAACATATCTTTAAGATGCCCCATTTGTTAGACATTACCTTTTCTAGAGTATGCTGATTCCACACGGGAGCCTTGCAACTCAGACGTATTGGCTACAGATGAATCAAGTAGCCAGGAGTGTTAATCTGCAAAATTGGTATTTTGAAGATAAACATTTACCCAAAGGATCCCACATGACAACAGGCATAGCCCCCTTATTGGGGAGCATCCAAAATCCAACTATTATCTGAGTATCTGTTTTTAGTCAAATGCATTGTACATACATAATACTTGATGCTCTCTATTTATTACCTTCTTCCATCTTAGTGAGTATGATGATTATTGGAGGAGTGGCAATGGCACTTAAGAAACAGCATACATTCCCATTTCGTAGCCATTATTTCACAATTTTAGTAGATACATTTCAATACGTCAATTTCGTAATTCACTCTAATTTTTATAGCAGCCTGGCATCTTAGCACCCATTTTTTTATTAACCCGTCTAGGATTAAGTTCCGTTATTCTGTAATGTATCATGTACAATCAGCACCAGAAATGGTATAATAAACAAGCAAAGCTACTATGTGTTAAAGAACAAAATAGTAGCAAATATTCTTCTTTAATATATATATAAAACTCTACTATATATACTCTCTTCCTTAAAGTCCTATTTTAATGCATGTTTTAACCACATAGATGTAAACATAGAAAAATATCACAATAATTAATGCAACAATTATAATATCTGCTAATTGTTGAGAAGTCCAAATCTAATATACAATAAAATAGAGGATTAAATGCTGATATATAGCATGCAAAAATATTATATCTAACAGGTTCTGTGGATTCGAAGCGTAAAAATGTTGTATTAAGGCTAAAGAGCCGTCTCGAAAAACCCACCAATTCCTGCAAGATTACAACCCTCGGCATAATTTGCAGGAGGCAAAGACTAGTAGTCATGGTTCGCTCTGGCCTGCTAGAAGAGGATGAGTGGGATTTGTTGAAGAAAGTTTTCTCTTCTTTTCCTTATTTTACCATTCTGCTTCTACTGCATTATTCCAAAAAGTCATTAAAATGTGAATTTACTGGGTAATGGTTCTTATTTTGTGAAAAAGTATCATTATTGCTTACAAAATGTCTGAGGAAAATACTTTAGCGGAAAAGCAACGACTTCTTAATAGCATCAAGTGGATTTCTAAGGCTAATATTACCACCAGATTAGCTGTAGAGTAAAAAGGATATGCAGCGGAGTTTGCAGGTAAGAGATTAAAAGGAAATTTGGAGAAGTAATACCATCCAATATTAGAAACTAATTTTAGTGCAATAAAGAAGGGGGTGCTTAGCACCAGTCGCTCCAAATGTTTAATGTAACACATTTTATATATTCTATTTTAAAGGAATACTCAAATTTTTTGAACATTTTTGTGTAATCTAATGTAATTTCATTTACTTATTAGTTATTGGGATCCTTCACTAACCATGTGATATAGATCATTATCCCAAATGTAAAACTTCTACAATAAATGTACACTAAGCTATAGTACACAATATATCTGTTTTACTAATTACAATAAAAGTAATTTTATGCTAAATAAGAGGCACCCTACTCAGGACCCCCTTCTATTATGTTGTGCACAGAGACATTTCAAAGATGTCTACTGCTCTGGAGGACTCGCCATGTTTTATGAAGTTATTAGAATGGGTGGCGTGTAATAACAAATGTTTCTGCAACAATTTGTCTGCCTGCATCGTTGGGGGAGTTTTATCAATTTAATCAGTTGGAACTACGATGATAAGCTATTAGTTGAGGAAGCTTAAAAGTTGTCCAGTTGAAACTCACTACTCACTTTGCTCACTTTACAGTGTTGCCTATATTGCAGACTCTTCCACTGCATGATACTGGGTAGTCAAGTTCCTACTGTACATAAGACTAGATATTAAGTCATAATTAAGTCAATTTGGACAAGTAGACTTGCTGCGAAAAAGCTGCGAAAAAGCGGAAACATTTTATAAAATTTTAGTAAAAGGGTTAAGATTATAGTTAGAAAAAAATCTACTTCAATATACCGATTAATTACATATTGCCAGAATCAAACATCTTTACAAGGCAATCTACATGCCTTGTAAATAATTTTTTAGACAAACTCTGTTACATCATTGTGACAAAAGGTTTGTTGTTCACATTCCTCCTATTTAATCTCTAAAATAATAGACATTTTTAAATTTCACAAGAACCCACAATACAATGTGGTGTATATACCTCTAAGCATAAAACATAAAAATTGGGTGCCGATAAGAGGACACATTGAAAACAAAAGTGCTAAATTCCTGAAACAGGGCCATATTTTATATATAATTTGTATATATTTGAATATTTTATGTTGAAATATAAAAACTACTTCTTACTAAAGGACTACTTTATTATCGACTTTAGTATTTGTATCATTGGGTTCAATTTGTTAAAATGAGAAGAGAATGAATGATGTCCGTCACCATGAAATTTAGCAAATTAAAGGGACCTTGTGGAAAATTGACTTGTCTCCTTTTGGTAGTTGATCAATATCACTCAATAAGGATACAACAGCCATTTTGTTGCTGGCGTTGAGATATTGGTCTACTGTCAGTCTGTTATTATACTTATTAATTGGAAACCTTGAAAAAGATCTTTAGTCCATTAAAGGGTTCACAGTTGTAGCTTTTAAAGCATTTGTTCATTTTTACAGACAACATCGTTGTATTGTACATTTAAATATATAAGACATTTTTTTCATTGAACACCACATGCAAACAAATACATGGCTTTGAGTCGTCAAATCAGTTACAATAATGGAAACATATAGTTTGGGACTAAGTTTTTTTTTTTCTTCTTTGCCCATAAAACTTTGGAAAATAATACCACAAATCTTCTACACATATGGTATCATCTAGGGTAGTTTAGCAGTATAGCTAAAAAAAATTTGCCTATTGAGTTTTGTTGTATCTGGACTGTTTAAATTCTTGTAAAGAGCTCTGATATGGGCAAATATGTTACACTTATGTTAAAATGTTAGCTTTGACCCTAAAGATTCTAAACTAAAACTGACCCAAATTCTTCTCTTTCCAAAATAGACTTGTTGACACCCAAATTTGAACATATATATTGCTTCTACATATAAAGTAGTACACCCTCCTCCTTATTTATCAAAATGTAACCTCTGGATTCACATAATTTTTTTAAGTCTAATTACATTACAAAAATAACGCAATCTCTTTAAAATAACTAAGATGAGCAAATAATTCTAACCCATTAAAAGACCCGACCATCGTCCGACAACTCGGATACAACCGGCAAATCAATTCACCTACAATTTTCTTAAAATTCCAGATGTAAACTTCAAGACAAAAAGTACTTCTACAACATACCCCAAAGGCATGCGAGCTTCAAGATTTGCACTGAATCTTGCTGGTGGACTATTGGTCGGCATTCACAGTTCCTCTAAATTCATATCGATGCATGTGGTATGCATAATTACATTAAAAAAATAGAAGATATTGACACACACTGTACAGAAGTATTTGGAGTAAGTGGAACAGAATGGCTTGTGCCTCCACTCTATGGACTGCAACATGCTAACCTAAATGGTTCTTTGCGCATATGATTGCAAAAAGTGCTCAGTATGCATGACAAAAATATTCAAACACACAATATGTAGTCAATAGAATGACATTCACCTGAAATATATCTACACTAATGAATAGAATTCATTCTCTTCTCTGACAAAAACACTGATCTTCATTATTTTGGTATTGGGACCAGCAGCAACACATATCCTAAAAAACAGAATGTACTATACATTTCTCTGAGCTTGTTCAGCTTGGAAGATTTTTGCTCAAAACTTTTTTTTTTGCAATTTCAAATTACGTCTTGCAAGACTCGATTCCTCCTCTATGAGCAGCTCTAACTTGACATAGCAGCGAGGTAGGCTACCATGATACCTAAAGACAAATTACATTAGGTTCTAGAAATCTGTTTTGCTAACATACGTGCAGGAATTCTTCCCCGAAATATATAGTTTTATAACATGATCTCAAAATCTACTAACCATAAACATTCTTCTCGATCAACTTGAAATTCTGTTCTCTCTGTGTCCCTTCAGTTTTACGAGCTACTTCAGAAGACGTTTCAAAATATATGATTTCTTAAAATGCTATTTTTTTTTCATACCGCTAAAATCATGCTGAAAATGTACACAGCTTGCAAATGATGAACTATACATAATCAAAACTATATGCTGGTATACAATGGCTTAAATTTATATTGGTAACTAGCACTTTAAGAAAAAAAAAGTGCTTCCCTGATGAAATTATATTATATATATATATATATATATACATATATATATACATATATATATATATATATATATATATATATATATATATATACACACTACCTATTTTTCTTTTACCTATTCTAATTCAATTATTTTTTTCATTCCTAAAATGATTTTATCAACTGCATTGGCCAAGTAGTAAAGACACTTCCTGGTAGATTGGCACAGTTTTCAAATCACAAAGATATTTTTGTTACGTAATAAATCAAACATTATCCCCAAAAGTTGCAGTTCTTCCTAAGCATCTCGTAGTCACGTCTTCCAGAAGCCCCACACTGTTGTTCTAGGAATGTTTAAAAAGTTCTTGATAGAAAGTTATGAAAATACCTTTCTCTAGAATAAAAGATACTGCAACTTTTAACAATTCCCACTTTTGGATTCAGGAATATACAAGACATCAAACGTGAGAATAGAGGTAATTGTACAATTGTAGACCAAGGATAGACACCCAAGGTTACTTTCATACACAAAGGGAAACCACACTTTCTCCTCTCAGAAGGTTGTTTGGTTGCTTTCAGCTTCCAAAGAATTGGTCAAACATGCAAGATGTTTGAGGTCAGAGATCCAAACAAAGCCTTTGCAGTGGGTTATAAAAAACAAGTCAAGAGGTCATTTTCTTAACTATTAAGATCTCTCGCAACATGGTACCACAGTGCTTTCCAAGGAAAGTTGTGAAGCTTGACGAAGAAGAGGACCTGTTGATGGATCAACCATTGATGAGGTTGGGAATAACTTGTACCAGCCAATAACCATGCTTGATAAATCCAACTCTTCTAGAAGTATTCTGGCGACTCCCATAAAATGCTTTCGTTCCATTCTTCCATAATTTCCCCAAACCATCACCTAAAAGATAACACATATATCATTATTATACCATTATTATATCATTATCACATACAACAGTGTAAATTACATTTTGAAATTGCAGTTTCCTTTGAAAGTGTCTACATACAACCAGATTTTTGGAAAAACTCCTGAGGGGGCAATTATTGTTAAAAAATTATAAAAGGTTTCATGTCTCTAGGCGGAGACTCATGTTTGTATGGGCCCACAATAGATAAAGCAGCAACTCCTGGTCTCTGGTACTTACAGTCCTTTTGGACTGGAGATGCCAATTTGCATATGACCACTGAGGCCAGAGATTGGATTAGTCGTCATATGCACTTTTAGAAATCTATAGCCACCACTGAAGCTGTGGTAGGACTCTTATGAGAGGTAAGTATGCTACTTATTTTAATACCAAAATCTAAAACTCAGGAACTATCTTTACGTTTAGCTGACAAAAGCCTAACTCAATAAGACTCTATATTTAATTAATTAAAACCTATCATTAATTCAAATTATTAATAACAAAACATTATGAAATTGTCATTCTTTTCAGTCTAGATCTACCACTCATTCCGTGCACGTCCCTCCAAATATAATATGCCCTGGATTAATTCTACACCCAACCCTATAGTTAGCACAGAATATAGTTGAGCCCCAACAGAATCCAATCTGTGCCCCTCCCCACCCCTGTGGCGTGGGGGTGGTGCCGGGTGAATTGCAATACCCGGCCATGTTCCAGGAATTTTGACTTGTCAAAGGCTTGTAGCCCAGAAAACTGACATACAAACTGGTTGAAATAGAAAATTAACTGTCGTTAAAGGAAACCTACCACTTTGGATAGGGCTTATAATCAGGACATGCCGTGCACTAGCTCAGGGTGAGCTGGTGCCGGCGCTTATCTTCGTTATGTTTTTAAACTGTTTTAAAGCATTTAATCACTTTATTAAGTGATTCATCGGTACGATGAAGCTACTTCCGATATAAACATTAATAAAGTGATTAAATGCTTTAAAACAGTTTAAAAACATAACGAAGATTGCCCACCCCATGCTCTTCAATACACCATTGATCTTAGATTATTCTCTCCTTAATTCAAAGCTTCTACTCCCATCTCCAGGACTGCTCCAGAGCTGCACAAATTCTCTGGAATACCCTAACCCGGTCTATCAGACTAATGCTCAACCCCCAATGCTTCAAACATGCTCATAAAACCCATTTATTTAGGCAGGCCTATCACACTCTCTAACTGCATGCAACTTTAACTTTCTCTTTATTAACCAATTCTGGGTACTCCGGCTGTATGTTTTTCGACTCTGTATATAAGATGGTGGATGATGGCTGGTTCAAGCAGCAGCATTTTTATTTATTTATTTAATTATTTTTATTCCATTTCCTTTTAAAAAATTAAAAATGGCTGGACCATTATAAAAGTTCTTACATCTCTTGTGTCACCCCCCCTCCTCCTAGACTGTAGCTGTTGTGGGGCCTTAATTTGACTGTTATTACTCTGTAATGTCTTATTTTATTTGTATGTGTGCCCCAGAGTCTGTAAAGTGTTATGGAATTTGATGGCACTGCATAAATATTATTATTATTATTATTAAAGGGGTTGTCTGCAAGAAAAAAGTTGGGGTTGTATTCAAACATTTTAACCACCCTATATTTACCTCTCTTGTTCACCCGCAGCGCAGTAGCAGGTTTGTAGCAGTATAAGTGGTTTATTGTTTTAATACATTAGGGCTTATTTACTAAGGGTCGCAGGTCCCACTTTCTTCGGACTTTCCGCCGTTTTTGGGATTTGCACAGCTATGACAGGTATTTAACAAGTGTTTACGCTGGAATTGTGTCACAGGCACTCAGATTTTGGCACAGATGCGCTGGCTTCCATTCAACAGAAATCGGGGGGCAGGCCGTCAGACGATCCAGGAAGAAGATGGTGAACTCTGTCACACCTGAGCGGGAAAGTGATACATGCAGGATACCGGGCGCGCGATCTTAGTGAATCGTGGCAGAGTTCATTATAGATGGACAATGCACTTTCTGTGAATTCCTCCGGAGGGGTAAGTAAATGTGCCCCAATATTTATTTTTCTAATTCCAGACAACCCCTTTAACTGTTGCCTTATTTTGTTGTCACCATTAGGATGTTGTGGCTACATAGGAAATTGCTCATTTGCTTTCAGACAATAATCTTCTTTCTTTGGTTTCTTTTCTTTTACATGATTTCATTCATTTTCTACTATTTTCAGTTAGATCCCCTTCTGATCATTTACCTAACATTTCCCTCTCTGTATAAAACGTTTTTTACAATTTAACTATTTTATGTTGAGACCATCCTTCAACTCATTTATGGACTAACAGAAGACCAAAGAAGAAAATTTCCAAGCACCTTCTCCTGAGTAGGATCTATTAAACCTGTAAAAAGCTGTGTATGGATCGGCTGCTGTGCCAACAGTCACAATGATGTTAAATCAACTCTTAAAAGAGCTGGAATAGGATGTGAGTGACTAATTGCTTTCTTGGGGATGTAGTCTCAAATTAAATTATCCAGTACTTGAAGAGAAAGGACATGGCTTCAAGTCAGCTCTTCTGTTAAGTGCACGGATACCAAGACCGATCTTGCATAGAATTGTCACAAAGCCAATGTATTAAGTATGCATTCTGCAAAGATCCCTTTGCGTAATATCACAGAGGAAAAGTGTTAACCTTTCTATGAATCCTCCTTTCAGGTCTATTTTAAGGAATCATTTATCTTTAAATATAATCATTATTAAACTTATAAATATTTATGTACTCTTCCATTGTAGACCCAATGGTTTGCAAATTTTCCCCCGTTACAGCACTTAAAGAGGTATACCAAGTTTGCATGTTATCTCCTATCCACAGGATACAGGATAGCAAACTAATGAGTGTTCAACTGCTGAAACCCCCATCGATCATGAGAATGGACTTCCAGCATCTGGAGAATGTAGTCTTGTTCTCCTGTTGATAGGAGATAGCAAACTTGGACTCAATGGGGGTCATTTACTAAGGGCCCGATTCGCGTTTTCCCAACGTGTTACCCGATTTGCGTCTATTTTCCCTGAATTGCCCCGGGATTTTGGCGCACGCGATTGTATTGTGGTGCATCGGCGCCGGCATGCACGCGACGTAAATCGGGGGGGGCGTGGCCGAACAAAAACCCGGCGGTTTCGGCAAAACCACCGCATTTAAAAAAAAATGTGCTGCGAAAATTGCACTTATCTTCACTCAGCCCGGCTCGGTGTATTCCAGTGCATTCCGATGCTCTTCAGCGCAGCAGCGCCACCTGGTGGACGGCGGAGGAACTACCTTAATAAATCCTGGCTGGACCCGAATCCAGCGCAGAGAACGTGCCGCTGGATCGCGAATGGACCGGGTAAGTAAATCTGCCCCAATACCTTTAAATACAAGTTGGCCTAATAAGACTTGAGTTTTGAGGCCACAGTTAACTGCAGCTTACAACCAGACCTGCATATCATTGACTACATATCAAATCAAGGTCTAGAGTTTACAGCCAGACTTGCACATTGTTGACTACATTTTACATCAAGACATACCTACACATCATCGACTAGATCTTACACCAAGACTCACAGCCAAACCAGCACATCATTGATTACAGCTTATAGCCAGAACTACAACTTACATTCAGAACTGCCCATTATTCACTATTGCTTATTTCCAGACCTGCACAGAGCAAAAAATTGGAAGTAGGCTTGACATTTCAACATTAACGCCATTATTAACTTAAAAATGAAATATATATGTCACAGCAAAGAACACAACCAAAACCAGACTGGGCGCAAGTTGTAAGACTGGGTAAGCGGTGACAAACTAACCCTGCAACATCTCTGCAGGCTATGGCCCTGCCTAGAGCAGATAAGACCACTCTGATAAAGATGAACCAACTATCTTGAACCTAACTAACAGATCCTCAGAGAACCTACAATGTGACAGGGAAGAATTACTTCATCTGGCAGCTGCTGGATGGTGGAGCAGATAGGTAACAAGAGGTCAGAGACAGACCAGTGTTTACACTAGCACACAGAAAAGTGTTAAACCAATAACAAACAAGCCTAAGACAGGAAAAGCGGGGTCACACCGGGAGATACACAACACTAAGGGACCAGCAGCAAATACAGACAGACGAGGAGAGTTAGACAAAACTGGAATAAATCAAAGATGGTGGTAAAGGTACAGAATCGAAAAGCAATGAAATGGTTGATTAAACGTAGCTGAAGTCGGATACAAAGAATATAAAAGCTAGCTGTGATTTATCCGGCATTTACAGTGGTGTTCTCATGATCTTATGGGGACGGATGCCATACAGAAGTATCAACATTAATGTACATCTACAGTAGTTCTATTTAAGTTATTGCCCTCAATATCTTTTACCATCTTATTCATTAGTAATAACAATGTTAATTATATATTGACATTTAGGATACAGGGGTTTCCTCACCTGTAATACTTTTCCTTGAGGACTTTCAGAAAATACAAGAACCTGATTATATAGTGGGTCTACTGATTTCCGGGCAATTTTTGTTTTCTTCTTAGCAACACACAGTCCGTTGTCTAGTAGATAAACCTTTATGTAAGCAGCTGGAAGATATAAAATCAGGCAAGATTAAAAGCATTTACCAAACAATGCAACAGATTGAGTAACATATGGACAATGTGCACTGCAAACTGCTGAAGCTATCGTTATCCAGGCCTAAAATCTCAGATTCGGTAAAAAATTCAATTTTGTTTCTAAAATATAAATTTCTCAAATGTTTTATATGAAATTTAAGTTTTTAACACAATTGGTGAAACTTACAGTAACTTTGTGGCTTTCTAAAAACTTTGACTTTAAAATATATCATTCTAATATAAAACATTTGCCTCAATGTGTAGTTTATGTGAATATAAATTTCTTATCCAGAATATTCCTCACCTACTTCCTACCCATAGTTCCCTCTGTTTGCCTAAAGTTTCCCGTTAAAGCAGCCCATACACATAAGGGAGGTTTCTTCAAAACGTGGGGATCAGTAGGATGGATCATCCCACTTAAAACATAGCAGACATAACTGGCTGATTAGTAATCAAAAGTTAAAAAACATTGGGTCGGGAAATGTAGAAATCCATATATGTCTCCTTGATGAGTTGTATTTTCTCTTTAGCCGCTGCTGAGATACCTCATTTCTACCTCAGGAATTCTCTTCAATAAGGTACAAACAGACAACTTCTCTCTCTACTCCCTTATTTCGCCCTCGGAGGGGAGATTGAGGGAGCTAAGCCGAGTCACTTAAGATAAACCACACCCTAAGTCCTAGTGATCGAAGGGGAAAAGCTGGTACAGAGGAGTTGTGAACCAAGTGATAAATAGAACTGCCCCTTGAGGGCCAATAGTAGTACATGCTATTCCTTGGCCCAAAATACAAGGCACATCTGGGTCTCAGGTTGGTCTCGTTGCTTAGAATTGACCCCCGGTTGACACTTTTTTTCTTATATAGTCTTGAAACTAATTGTGTGTCAGATCTTTATAAGTACAGAACTGTCTCCCGGTAAATGATTATTTAATGTGCATCATGATAATAGAGATATCTTTCTTCTTCTTCACCCCCCGCTTAAGAAATCCTTGGCCTATAATGTATGACTTGCATATCTTTGTTGAGACAGGTCTATTTATTTATTGATCGATTTTCTATTAAAGACACGGCAGTGTACAGTCCCTGGAGATACTGAAAGATAGAATTTAATTAGATTTTTGTAGGTTCACAGGTGGTTAATCAATGTCACCTTAATCATTATTGACATGTGTTTTAAGATTGTCTACATTGGAATGACACCGATCAGTCAGTGATTTTATTCCCCATTGTTGTGCTTCATAGTAACTGAGTGGAATACGGTAGTAGCAATCTGGTTGGCTCCATCTACTTCACCTGCACTAGTTTATATAAGTAGGACATGCTTATAACGTTAATTAGGTTTAAGGATTTCCAAGACCATATATTGATTGGTCTAACCTAGTGATGGCCAACCACTTGAGCTTGATGTGTGAAAACTGGCAAATAAAAATAAAAAAATGAGCATAGCTTGAGCACTCTAGAAAAATCCATAATATTATGATATTTATACTTTACAAAAAGTTCTCTGCACCCAGTATTGCTGAGTGGCAACTGTGGTGGGTACACTGTCAGCAGGGAGAGATTTTGGTACCAGGTTTAAGATAATAGTCGGGATATTAGAAGTATACTCCAGTCCTCTCTGGTTTAACTGTCTACCACTGACAGGGCAACTGTGGGACACAGATCTAGTGCTCCCAGACACTAGTGTGTCTGGGAGCAAGTCTGCAATAAATTTGGGTGGGAGACCTGGCTTCACTGCCTAACTAACTGCCTTCTCTAACAGGAGGTAAGATGGCCACCTATTGTGTCACGCTCTCAATCTCCGGATGCTGATGCTGTCAGGTAGTGAAGCTGGAGCAGCAACCAGACAGCATCATCGTCCGGAGGTGGGACAACTCTCCTGCTTAGACCATGGCACAAATGGCACACCTCTGTTAGTGGAGGGTAGTGCACAGGGTTTTCAGCAGGAGAGGTGCCTCGCTTTACTGCGTGCCAGCAAAGATGTCTTGGCCTGTCACCTTCATCACTGTCCAAATATCAGAGTGGGTTATTGATATGATATCAGTGGAAATCTACACAGTGCATGGAGCCGCTATGCTATCAAGATTTGATCTAGGCTCTTCTTACTATGGGACCCTCTCCAACTGGTTCCATGACCTATTGCTTGTTAAACTGTTCTCCTGAAAGACTTTAATAAAACCCATGCTCTAGTCTTTTAGAGATTTGGAAGGACCTAAGTATAGAGCCCATGCACATTTGCCAGAAGGGAGATTAAATCCAGAGAACACATTTGTTCCATTAGACACCATGCAATGCTTCATTTTCCATGTGGTAGGGCTGCAAAGAAATTGCAAACTCACTGCCAGGTTTTCCCAGATGCCAATTTATAGTCAGAAAAACCTTAAAATAAATTAGGACTATCCACTGCAGACTATCTTTAATTAGGGGATGGAATCTTTCTTTAATTTGAAGTTCACTTATGGACTGGTTTATATTTTCTCGTTTTTCCAGGCCCGATTTATTAGATATTGAATATTTCCTATAAAATAATAGCCCTATTTGCCGGCTTTTGTTGAATTAGATTTAGCTATTTGAAATAGCTTCCTGAAAACAGCTGCGGCTCTTGTTCAATTTCCAATAATAACACAAAGCCGCGAGGCCGGTAATCTCTGGTGCTACAATTATTTGGCAAACAACGTAATCTTGATGAATAATGTATTTTTCCGTTTAACTTTCGCGTCGAAGACCTAAGAATCCTTTCTAATGTATAAATGCTGAACGTCTTCCTGCATGTCTTCTAAAGGCTAAGATGTTCTTTTATGTCGATTCCTCTGTGATTAGCCGGGATTTTAAAGAGAACTCAAGATGTTGAAAGTGCGAACTTTTGTTCTTTTTATAGATACATGCTTCCTTCTAAAAACAGAGCACAGAAATATTCAGCAGCCTGAACCCTTTCCAGAACCAGGAATATCGGTGTAATTATCCAGTGGAAGATGATGGTTCTACAGAAAAAGCAAGCAATGTAGGAGAGCCATGGTCCTAATCTGGACAGGAGGACATCTTTTGGGTGCAGAGACCATTTATCATCGGACATATATAGATAATGGGCCACATTTATTAAAGTGTTTGTGCCAATTTTTTGTCTGACCTTGCGCTGAAAGGAACTTGCAAACTGTCTGCACAAGTATTTAGAGAAAGTCTGTGCCAGTATGGTGTCGTGGCTGCACAATGCCTGACGTGCCACAAAATTCTGCACCTAAAGGGGTGTTCTGGTGCAGAGTCGGACCGTGCAGCACATTTATTACTGCAACTCGACAGAATTGTGTCACATTGCTCTATGTTAAAGATGCACCCAAAAAAAGTTGGTGCCCACTTTTGATAAATCTGATACATTTGATAAAACTATTTACACTCCACAGGCAAACTGCACATAGCAGCTTTCATAAAACAGTGGACTTATATGTTTTGGTGAACAAAGCAACCATTGCCAGGCCAGCAATCAATACATAAAAGAAAGGATTATCGAAAGACCACTCACCACCTCCTGTGGATAAACAATGCAAAACTTCTTAAAGGGACTTTCCATCCCAAATAAAATGTGTTCCATTCTAGAAATTCTTGCATATGTCAGTGTCCAAGTTATTTCTATATTGAGTTAACTCTTTTGACTATAAATGAGTTTATGGAGATCTTATGTGTTACCCATCACAGGCATTAGTTTTTAGAAATTGCACGGACTGTAACACATTGGCTCTCCATTGGAGGTAATAATGATTAGATAGCCTCCTGTCATATAGTAATAAATAATGAGCCTCTTTAATTTTTCTAGTGAGTAGAGAGGGAATGTTTTAGGCGGTGCAGCATTGAAGCCTCATGGGATTAATAGCAAACCAAAGACGGAAAGAAGGAGAAATCTTAAATTGGAAAGAGTGGCATGCTGCTTGGAAAACCTTCCAGACTGCTGGAAATAAAACTGTTGGACAAGCCACAGTAAATATCCCACTGTGTGTGTTCTTGTCTGAAATCTTAGATAATTCCTAAACTACTTCCATTCATAGCTGTAAAATGATGGCAAACATTTGCACTTAATAGAGACATTTCAGGACTTGTACCTCATTTTCCTGGCACACAAACCCTGAAATGATCACTAGGCATTGCGATTATTTTGCCATTATACCACTTCCACAACAAGTGGGCGTATAGGGGTGTGAAGGGGGAGTGGCCAGCGGCACTCGCTATAACCACTTCCTATGTCACTATTGTTTTTATTGTGGCATCAGTGGTATAAAATCAGGGTCTACTTGTGCTGCTTTGCTTTTGTGTTTCTAATTGTTGCCATGGCCCTGTATTCAGAAGATGCTCTCACACTATTCCTTTTAAAGCATATGAGATTGCTGCCATGACCCTCAGTGACTTCTGGGCTTCTCCCTCTACAGAAATGTTAGTGTTAAATTGTGTTAATTCATCAGTTCTGTTGCTGAAAATTTTTCCAAGACTAGTGTAAGACTGGATAAAATTGGCTGAACTCAGCCGTCTCCCTAATGATGACTTTAAATTCTCTGTGTATAGGTCACTCATTCTAAGTGTGACTGTACATAGAGTCAAATACAATGCAGATCCCTTTATAAGTAATTCAATAATATAAAAATACAAAACAGCATTACCGTTGGATGCCTCATAATACAAACATAGAAAGCAATCCAGGGATTTGTAGTTGGTAAGTCAAACTCATATCTTAGTCTTACTAAATTGCATTTCATAAATTTATTATATAATATTAAATGTCTCTTAAGGAGAACCTCTCAGCCAAATAAGTCCCCAAAACTAAATATATTTTCATAAACTGCCATGAGAAAGCATTCCCCGATTCCTACATTTTCCCTCTACATGCCAGATAAAGCACAGACACTAGCAATGCTTTACGATACATCACATAAACATCAGCACGGCAAGGAGAGGGGACGGGTAACAGGGGTGACATCACTTTCTCTTTCCATTTAGATAATAAAAAAGATAATTCTAGAATGATAATAATGTATGGATCAGCTAGATAAAGGTTGGGATGCTCCAACAGGTAGTGGGGACAGAATTAGTGTAAGGGACCTGCTGACGGGTGCCCTTTAAACCCGTAGTGTTTATATTGAGCTAAACAGCTGATTGTCAGCCCCCACCGATTAGATACTATTGTTATACCTTACATATAAGTAATCAAAGTCAATTCCTGGATAGAGATGAGCAGACCCAAATTTTTACAGCCATGCCTAGTTGCTAGGGGCATAAAGCTGCTGGACTGGCTACTCTGTAGCCCAGTGGTGGCGAACCTATGGCACAGGTGCCAGAGGTGGCACTCGGAGCACTCTCTGTGGGCACACAGGCCATCACCCCAGCACAGAGTTTCCAGACAGGACTCAAAACCTCCTCCTGCAGTCCCTGGCCACCCAGGACATGCTGTGATCAGGGCTAAAGCTACACATCCTTAGCTGCCTGGAACTACATGAGAGGCAAGGAGGTGCAGGCAAGTATGCATTATTATTAAAGCTCCTGTCCTAGGCCCCACAATTCTTGCTGTTCAGGGGACCCTGGAAGGAAGCTACCATGATAAATGGAATTTCTCCTTTGTTTTGGTGCCCTCTGGACGCTGCTACAATTAAAAGCCTTGACAAAATAGGTAGCAACATGTTACAACTTAAATTGCACTTTGCAAAATGTTGGCACTTTGCATTTTGCACTTTGCAAGTAGGTTTGGTTCTAGTTTGGGCACTCGGTCTCTAAAAGGTTCGCCATCACTGCTGTAGCCCAACAAGCAACAGGTCCCGCTTAGGCAGAGCTGCTGAACGGAGGACCCCGGACCTGAAGTTCGACTCCACTCATCTCTTTTTCTTTAATGCTACTATTATTTTTTTGGGAGGGATTTTAGACATAACAGACCCTTTTAAGTAATAAATTATACTTCTGTTTAAATTCAGAATTTGAGAACTAAACTTCTGCATTCCCTTTTGGAATCTTTGTTTGTGGACGATCATATGTTTTAGGGTTATTTGACATTTTTGGAAACATCCTATTAAATGAAATTAATGGTTCTGGTGGTATCATAAAAGAGTTGTTATCCCCATGTGTTTTTTCGGTGAAGGTTTGCTTGCTGATATGATTTGGACTTCCATGAGGTGCTTGCTGCGCTCTTCTATCATATCACATATATCAATTGTGATTTCACTCTCTATCATAAAAAATCTCTAGTACTTTAACTGTCGACCTGACTTTCTTGTCCTCTCTCATTCTCTTTATTGTTTTCAATGCATGGTTTAAGCATTGATAATAAAGTTTTATATTTGATCATTGTTATTTAATTTTTCGTAGGGTATTGCTATAAAAAAACATAACTTTTCATATTTTGGTCAATGCATAGTTATAGTATATGGATTTGTGATAATTATGTTGGATGAGTAATACCGTGCAGGAAAATATACCTGGTGGTGTTCTGGAACCGGCTTTTGCTGTCAAACCTCTAGCCTGAATGATTTCTACTTCAAGTTGTCCATTCCTCTCCAGAAGACCAACTTCAACGTCCCCTAATAAAAAATAATATACAGTACAGTATACAGTTAAGTATAGAATATTAAAGGTTACCGTATATTCTCGAATATATGCCGACCCGAGCATAAGCCGAGACCCCTAATTTTACCACAAAAACTGGGAAAACCTATTGACTCGAGTATAAGCCGAGGGTGGGAAATGCATTGGTCACAGCCTCCCCAGTATATAGCCTGCCAGCCCCTGCCCCAGTCTATATAGCCTGCCAGCCCCTGCCCCAGTGTATATAGCCTGCCAGCCCCTGCCCCAGTGTATATAGCCACCCTCCCCCCGTCGTGCAGCACAACAATACCATAGCAGCGGATGGATTGCACAGAAGATCTACGGGGGGCCGCCGGAAAGGTGAGTTTTGATTTATTTATTTTTTTGACTCGGGTATAAACTAGGCTTATACTCGAATATATAAGGTATATCCCGTACAGTCTTATTGGTTTGGTGATCTTTCTTTAATTGACTGCAATGCTGAAATCCCTCACTGGCCTCAATGTTCTTATAATATGCACCAATGAGGCCAGTGAATAACTTGCATGAGACGTGGAGGTCATGTAAATTAGTCATCATCTTCCATGTAAATAAAGTTCAATGAAGACTGAAGCGATACCACTGTCATAGTGGCACCAGAGAAGTGAGAGGTTTAACAAGAACTAATCCTTTAATATTTATGATCATCCTTCTCCTTAGGTAGATGTGTACCCATATTGTCACTGACTTCTGTGTACACACAAAATATTAGTCTTCATTTGAGTACCACCAAGTACCTTCAGAACCTTCAATTTTTATATTGTTTTCATAATGGTGGACATAGAAAATGAAAGCTCTCTTGGTGAATGATGGCCATATAGATGGATTCGAATATTCTGCAAGCATCTTAGAGAAGCCTCTAGAGAACAATACATACTGGCCCTGTGGACCAGCAGATGGTTATGTCAAGATGGTCATCTTGTTCAAGTATCTTGTACTTAGGAGTAATTGGGCAATGGATGAAAGAAAGTTGTCAGTCGCTGTGGGATCATCATGTCACTTACCCATGGAAGTGGTTGCTAGCGTTTGACGGCCAACAAACTGCGCCGGACCCATTCCAGAAAGGAAGTCACTAAACTGTCCATCAGATGCCAGGCACATTCCACTGTAGTTCAAGCTGCAGGTTATAAGATACAAGACTTTCAGTGATTGGAGCTATACATTCTGCTATACATTTACTGGGCTCCATCCTGAGGAGCTCTGAATCCATAAACTAAGAAGACATCACTGACTTTGATGGGGTAAATGGATGCAGTGCATGACTGGTATAGATAGGGACACAAAGGGATATCACTTATTTATGCACAATAACAATATATCTACATGGCACAAATTTGTTCTAGAATTTTCTGTGACTGATAGCATTATTATAAGAAATCCATTAAGGAAGAAGAGCGCTGTCCAAACAGTCCATTTAATGTGAGTTCAGCCTTATGTCAAGGTATAGAAAAAATCTTTCTAACGTGTGAAAAATTATAAACAATAAACAATATATATATATATATATATATATATATATATATATATATATATATATATTCTTTATCCTACTTTATGTAAAGTGTAACTAAACTCTTGAAGCTATTTTTTGTTCCTACAGAAATGAATCGAGTAGGTGTTAACAGTAAACCATGTGATATACATTAAGTAAAGCAGCTGCTCTTTGCCATTTTCTGCTCCTTCTTTCTCCTGCAGTGAGCAGTGTATCTGAAGTTCAGTACTAAAATTAAAGATAAGAAAAGCAGGCAAAAGATTAAATTAGAGTTAGCTCTGAAAGGAGAGTAGACTATTCAGAGAATTCCACTAAAGAGTTAAAGGGGTTTGCCCATGAAAGAAAAATCTCTTTATCAGGCTGATCTCTCAGCTGTCAGTGAATAAAGGACAGAAAGTTGATTTACACAAACTGCTTAAATAAGGGAGAAAGACAGAAGAAAAAGAAGGACATGGGAACAGATTTCTTTAATAAAGTACATTACAAAGTTTACTTTCCTCATCTACACTTTTTATTTAGGCAGTTTTGTTAACAGTTTAGCGAGATTTTAACTTTTTGTGGTATCATGTAATGGATATAAAAATAAATAATAATATGGTAGTGTCCATATTAGCATCTAGAGGGCATAATAACAGGTACTCACTACCTGATATGTAGAACCAGAGGTTGCATTAACGCCTATACATGTGCCACTGATGCTTGTACAGACAGTTTTACTCCTTACAAAAGAGTCTCAGTAGAGGCCTAATTTCATATAACAAAAAATACCATAGAAAAGGCCAAAGAATACACCATCCCTGATCAGAATCAAATACAAATTGGTGAGGGCATATAAAATATAACTTTTAATATTCAATTTAAAAGATGCTAACAAAAACTATCACAAGTGGTAAGATAAACAATGCTGACCACGGTCTGATTATTGGTAGGTCTAGGGGATACATTGACCATTACAATATGATGCAAACACAAACAGCACAAGGTATATAAACTCAGATTGTTGTAAGGTGAATGTAGACAACCTGTAGAGAGGAAATATCCTAGTGCAAACACATACAGCATCAAATCTATAGACTCAAGATGGGGAAATACAATGTAAGATAGAAAATCGTAAAGATCTCACCCATCCCGTGGTAGGACAAGACGAAGGTAGGTAGATGTTGGGTCACAGGCACATCATGGTCAGAAGAAGATAAATGCACTGCCCCTAGTTGACCCTCTACTACACTCGCCCTATACACCCAAGCATAGCTCCTGTCCTGACAAGGACAGTCCCAGGTTATCCCTAGTTGTAGAATAACCCTATTAAGCCCTATGGGTACTAGAATCCACAGCGTTCCCGATGCGTTTCCAGTGCCACAAACAGTGGAACTTTCCTCAGGGGAAGAGAAATTTTAGTTCATAGTCCTGCTGCAAGATAACCGACAGTGGTCAGCAATCATGGATTGGCAATGGCCCAGTCCATTCCTGTAGCAACCGTCTATTACACAGTGAGGATATTTAAGGCTATTTTGTGGTTAGGTCACCACCCACAAGCTGTACAAACCTCATTGTTATTGGTCCAAACGACCCTATACATAATTAATCCAATAGTGACCCGTCAGTGGTACACAAGATCACACCTAATTGGATGCGATGAAAATCATGTGATAGTTGGGGCCAGGCAGTGCAAATCTGTCATGGGGTAACTGTTTACCTGTCCACGTGTACCGCCATCTTCTCTCTCCGGCGTCTCCTCGTGTTGATGGACAGAGAAACTCGTACTTCCGGTTCGGCTGTCACTACAGGAATGGACTGGGCCATTGCCGATCCATGATTGCTGACCACTGTCGGTTATCTTGCAGCAGGACTATGAACTAAAATTTCTCTTCCCCTGAGGAAAGTTCCACTGTTTGTGGCACTGGAAACGCGTCGGGAACGCTGTGGATTCTAGTACCCATAGGGCTTAATAGGGTTATTCTACAACTAGGGATAACCTGGGACTGTCCTTGTCAGGACAGGAGCTATGCTTGGGTGTATAGGGTGAGTGTAGTAGAGGGTCAACTAGGGGCAGTGCATTTATCTTCTTCTGACCATGATGTGCCTGTGACCCAACATCTACCTACCTTCGTCTTGTCCTACCACGGGATGGGTGAGATCTTTACGATTTTCTATCTTACATTGTATTTCCCCATCTTGAGTCTATAGATTTGATGCTGTATGTGTTTGCACTAGGATATTTCCTCTCTACAGGTTGTTTACATTCACCTTACAACAATCTGAGTTTATATACCTTGTGCTGTTTGTGTTTGCATCATATTGTGATGGTCATTGTATCCCCTAGACCTACCAATAATCAGACCGTGGTAAGCATTGTTTATCTTACCACTTGTGATAGTTTTTGTTAGCATCTTTTAAATTGAATATTAAAAGTTATATTTTATATGCCCTCACCAATTTGTATTTGATACTCCTTACAAAAGTATCATGAATCCAAGGATGAATGTGGCTATTCTCTTTTGTATCAAACTTTGATGCAGATTAAACATTGAATATGAACCAGGGCATTGAGGCTTCTGTCTATACTCTGGAGCATTTACATACAAAGACAAGTGGCTCCAGAGCAGCAGCTCTCTCTTTCTCTCTCTCTCTCTCTCTGCTCCCCCTCCCTTTCCAGACTCCTGTACAATAGACGGGACGGAGGGAGTGGTAGGGGATGTGCAAGTGGATTTTCTTCTCTCTATTTACTGTAACTTGTACCTTCTATGATGCATTTTCCTTCTGCTGCAAAACATGTAAGCATCAAGTGTGTAAATATGTAGTGTGATGTATATTTTGTGATGTACAAATGCACATAAATATTTTATTTGCACTATATTTTCATACACCTTTATAAGGCTGCTTTCAGGTGTGTTTGCCTATCCTGGACCGGGCCAATTCTATAACAGTGCCAAGTACCAAACTGTCTTGACCTATCTGGGTCTGGAAGACTAAACATACGGTAGATTGTTTTTGAGGTACTCAAGTTTAACGCCATCATAGAAGTCCATATAAATGTACAGAGGTAAAAGGCTGAAACTTAGGGACTAGTTAGTTTATACTTGCTGGCAGGGTCGTCGCCAGTGCTGCTCATACCTTGGGCAAGTGTTGGGGCCCAGAGCTTCTGTGGGGTCCACATAAGGTTGGACATAAGGAATCCATGGGGGTGAGGGGGGCTGTATCTAATGAATCCATTAGGTGTGAGGGGGCCCTTATATAAAAAAAAAAAAACCTATGAGGGGGCTGTTTGGTATGATAAACTAGGGAATCTTTTAGAACACTAGAGTTCACTGCAAAGGGGCCCACTGAGGAGCTGACACTGCTTGTTGGAGTAGCAATTTTTCACAGTGGTTACCTACCTGCTGTGCTACAATTATGCTTTATACAACTTTTACCACTGTAAATGTTCCAGTGTAAGAAATCCCCCTCAGTGTCCCCTACACAAAACCAAACCAAATTCTGCCTTAGCAAGCATATTTAAGGTACAGAAACGGCGGTTCTTACAACTAAAAAAAAAAAAAATTAGAAAGAAAACCCAAATGACTTTAATTTAAAAAGATTGTTTCATCATTAAAATGAAGGTTAGAAACAAGATCACGCTTTTCTTTGCTCTGCAATTTAATTTGTATAGAAATAGAGAAGAAGAAAGTGCATCATTTGTAACAATTAGTGAGATGGTAAAAATACAATCAGCTGATTCAATTAGGGGAAAGGGCAGCGGGACAATTTGCTGCGGCAGCCTTTCCTCTAAGATTATTGTGTGCATCAATTTCTATATATTAAACTGACTTCATTCTCATCTGTTCTATGAGAGAAAAAGTTGCGACCAGTCATTGTGCGATTAATGAGCTTCTCTTGGTTAGAAAATATTTGTAATGGTTGACTATAAAATGTACAATACAGAAATTATACTAAACCCTTTTTGTCTCTATCACCTCCAATTACAGACAGTCTTTGATCAGGAAATGTAACAGTATGGTCTGAACAGTAGCCGATGGGATGGATGTAACCCACTGATGGGATGTGATGATTGCTCTATTATTCACAGCATGATTAAAGGAGCATTGAATTAGATAAGGCAGAACTTCACATCAGTCATGCAATGGTTTACTCCATGTGAATGTCAAACAATGTAGTTTTTGGTTTCTTAGTTTTAGGCTAATCCAGTCCAAAAATATAGCGAGAGAATTATCAGTTCTTCAGTTTTCTAGCGTAAAAGCACTGAAATAATCACTATTTTTTGGCTGCACCACTTCCACGCCATTTGGGCTTGGAGAGGGTCTGTAGTTGACTGGAATGGGGCGTTCCCTGCCCCGCGCATGCGCACTTTCTAAAAATCTGGGGTTTTAGTACGGAGCTGGCATAGTGTTGCCAAACATTGCAGCCACCCAATGGATGCATCAAGAGGACTAAGCCACTTGATGTATTGCCCCAAACAGGGGGTGTGGCCCATGAGAGCTGACTTATAATAAATTCCCCCATAGTTCGTGTGTACGGCAGGCTGCATATGTGATCTTAGTAGTAAATGCCTACAACAGCATTTCCAAACGTACCAAAAAAATTGCACCATTTTTTAACTTTGCATTGCATATCCCCCTTTTAACCGATGAAGCATGAAAAGTCCATGTTGATTATTTGCTGATGATTTTTCATGGGTTCATGACAAACCCTAAGTGACTTCCTAATTAATGATATGCCCCCTAGTTTCTGATTGAACCTGTAGTCCTTGTTGTAGCAGTGAATCCTGGGGTGGTGGATTGGTGGAGGTGCATCATCATTGGTTTTGTTTTAGTCTTCTTTGATCTCCTTTTCTGAAATGATGATTATACTAGTGCTACTTAGGGTTGGTTGTTCCTGTCCTTGTCCCCGTTCCCACTTCTGCGTTGATCTACTGTTGTGACCCTGGACCTGACCGTGACGTTGCTCCTGTTCTGCCAGCCTTGATATCCTGCTTTGTTCCATACTCTGCACCTCTGTGGCCTGCCCTGAACTTCTTCCTGCTTCTGACTGCGAGACTGTCTGCCGTACTTGTACCTCGACCTTAGCTGCCACCGCGGGCTAGTCGCACCTGTTGAACGGCCTGGTGGCACTACGCTGCAGCAAGACCATCCTGCTTTGCAGCGGGCTCTGGTGAAGACCAGGTGCCACTTAGATTACGGGCCTAAGTGTCATCTCCTGTGGTGGTCAAGGGAGTTCACTGACCCCGAGTCCTGACAACTAGTTTGGTTCTATGGAGTTGATGTCAATCATATTTGGACCATGTCCATTCCTGGTCCTGCGTGACTAATCTGCATGTGCCTCTCCTGTAGCACATTTGTCTCTCAATGATCTCTCATTGCATCATGAGTGAACAAAAATGTTTCATTCTTCTGAAGTGCTGCTTCCTTAGAGTTTTACACTGTACAGAGGAGTCCAGTCTAGCATAAAAATGTAGGCTTTCAACTGCTATGAAGATGTGTTATCAGAGTAATGAGCAATGAATCAAAGATGGTATAAATACAGAGATTTACTTTGAAGGCTAACAAACCTTTAAACGAATATTGAAAAAAATGAAAAATGCATTCAAATATAACACACTCTGTAATCAAAGTGTTTCTCCAATTACATGGTCTCTGTAATGATCCCTCCCTTTCTGATAAATGGGCTTTCACTCAGAAATCTCATTGTCATTGAATTTTGTGTTAATCAAGACGGATAAAAGCTTAACAGGATTGTGTGGAGGTTGAAAAACATGGCTGCTTTCTTACAAAAGCAGCTCCTCACCTACACATGAGTAGTGTGTAGTATTTCAACTACGTTATAAGGTCATCTCCATACAGGTGATCTGTAATATTGGCACAAACAATAATCAAGAGATTAGCTGTTTTTGGAAGAAAGCAATCTCTGTGATAACTTGTAAGATTACAGAGAAGTCCAATAGAGATGGAGGGGGAGGATTGTCACAATAGCTAGGTCTCTTCCAAGCAGCTCAAGGGTAACTAAAAGTCTCACATAGAGTGTGCAGAGAGGAAAACTAATTAAAAATGTAGGCTACAAGATGTCATATAATGTCCACAAACAGTGTCACATGGTTCACTTTAACTTGTACTTTGAATACACAATAGAGCCTCACACATACCCCTAATGTGGACCTTCCATTCCTGATGAATACTATTTACTTGATTTACTTCTAGGCTGTAATTACATTGAACCACATAGCGATGCATTGTATGTGGCCTTTAATTATACTGTACATACTGTATGACCGTATGGATAGAGCTATAGGATTGGTACAGTATTGCTTTTCCCAGAAATGTATAATAACCACACACATCACCTGGCTGCACATACATCACAAACATTGACTAATGGTGGTAGCAATTGGAGAAGGAGGAATGAATCATGAAGGCTACACAATTTACAGCTAACTGGGAATATGGCTGACACTGATACATGATGATGAACAGACAAACAGTAAGCAATAAAAATCCATCATAACACGTAGAACAATAAAGATGCCCAGTTATATGTTGCTTAGAGTATCAGTAGCAAAAGGGAAATATTATTCAAGAAGAAACAATGATGTGATAAGATTGTAGGTTTGGAGATTCAGCTCTATAATTATTTCATGGGTTTTCAGTATCACAGTGATCATGGAGGAAATGCTTGTTCCATGTGCCTGAGCTGTAGGCTATAAACCAGTCCATAGTATATAAGGTAGCAGCTGTTGTATACATTACCATCTGATAATCCACAATGAATGAGTCTACGGCAGTCTCAGAATATTGAATTTTCCCAACAATATGGCTGCCATATGCTTACCCAGGTCCGTTACTACTCCCACATATCATGTTAATTGATGCTACCGAAAACTTATAGTTTATATTCTACCGACTGTTAGGATTCCATAGAACACATGAAGCTTCATTCACATGATGTGGGGATTTTTCCCCAATTTTGTAAAACAAAATAAAGGAAAATGTGACACACTGTGAATACAACACACGAAACTGCCATTGCTCTGGTAATACAGAAAACCATCAAACCAGTGTGAACAATACAGTAGATTGTACGGATGAATGTGTAAAAAACATATGTACACACTATCCACAGCATGAACAATCCATGAGGTCAAATCCTATGGAGTCAATTCTAAGTTTCATATTATATATTAAGATTAGAGATGAGCGAGCACTAAAATGCTCGGGTACTCGTTATTCGAGACGAACTTTTCCCGATGCTCGAGTGCTCGTCTCGAATAACGAGCCCCATTGAAGTCAATGGGAGACTCGAGCATTTTTCAAGGGGACCAAGGCTCTGCACAGGGAAGCTTGGCCAAACACCTGGGAACCTCAGAAAAGGATGGAAACACCACGGAAATGGACAGGAAACAGCAGGGGCAGCATGCATGGATGCCTCTGAGGCTGCTTAATCGCACCATTATGCCAAAATTATGGGCAACAGCATGGCCATGACAGAGTGACAGAATGAAGCTAGATAGCATCTAAAACATCCAATAATTGACCCTGACACTATAGGGGACGGCATGCAGAGGCAGCGGCAGCAGGCTAGAGAGTGTCATGGCGACATACCCTAAATGGACTCAGGCTTCAAACCAATGGGTGGCAGAGAGGAACCAAAGGAGGTGAGCAAGAAGCGCTCAAATAATATCGGTACATGATAAAAGTTTGCCAGTATATTTTGTGGATTACACAGCAGGGTGGCGACAAAGTTAACATGGAAGCCATGAAAACAACCCAAAATTCTGCCTGACACAGCTCGTTTGATAAGGGGACCATGTATGGAGGCAGTGAACTAGTAGTAGATTAAAGGTGCTGCAGTTAAAACTATGTTAGTTGGATCTTGGCATGGAGCTGGCGCTCCGCTGCCAGGCGAGCTTTCGCCAATCCAAGCCCCTGTCTCTAGGCTACTCCCCAAACAGCACTTCTAAGAACCTTTTGTATAAGATCAAGTGTAGTAGCGTTCTTATAAGTTTAGGATATGGCGGGTGAGGGGAATGTAAACAGATGCGCAAGAAGCGCTGAAATAATATCGGTAAATGATAAAAGTTTGCCAGTATTTTTTGTGGATTACACAGCAGGGTGGCGACAAAGTTAACAAGTTTGTTGTGGAAGCCATGAAAACAACCCAAAATTCTGCCTGACACAGCTCGTTTGATAAGGGGACCATGTATGCTTACAGTTCATGCCAGTCGCTGCACTGGCTGCCAGTCTCCTTTCGAATAGTTTAAAATAATAACCCTCATCCATAAAGCTCTGTATAATGCTGCACCCCCCTACCTCTCCTCTCTTATCTCAGTCTATCGCCCAACCCGTGCTCTTAGATCCGCCAGTGATCTTAGATTAACCTCTACCCTAGTGCGGACCTCCCACTCGCGTCTCCAAGACTTCTCTAGAGCTGCACCAATTCTATGGAATGCTCTGCCCTGGACTATCAGACTAATACCTAACCTCCAAAGTTTCAAACGTGCTCTTAAAACCCATTTCTTTAGGCAAGCCTATAACACTCATTAACTGCATGAAGTTTTAACTCTTCTACTAACCCGTCCTGTGTCGTCCTCCCATCTGTTATCCAGCAACCAACAGGCACCAGACTTCTCTACAGTCCCATTCACCCTGGACCTGGTATATAAGATGACGGCTGAGTGGTTCAAGCGACAGCAATTCCATTTATTATATTTTGTTCTATTCCCTAAGAAGAATGGCTTGACCATTAAATATTCTTTTACCTCGTGTTACCCCATCATCTTCATAAACCGTAAGCTCTGGCGAGCAGGGACCTCACTCCTGTTGTTCCATACAAATGTTGTGCTCTGTTACATTACATTTGTATTTGTTTCCTATGATTTGTAAAGCGCTACGGAATATGATGGCGCTATATAAATAAAGATTATTATTATTATTATGGAGGCAGTGAACTAGTAGTAGATTAAAGGTGCTGCAGTTAAAACTATGTTAGTTGGAACTTGGGATGGAGCTGGCGCTCCGCAGCCAGGCGAGCTTTCGCCAATCCAAGCCCCTGTCTCTAGGCTACTCCCCAAACAGCACTTCTAAGAACCTTTTGTATAAGATCAAGTGTAGTAGCGTTCTTATAAGTTTGGGATATGGCGGGTGAGGGGAATGTAAACAGATGCGCAAGAAGCGCTGAAATAATATTGGTAAATGATAAAAGTTTATTAGTATATTTTGTGGATAACACAGCTGGGTGGCGACAAAGTTAACAACTTTGATGTGGAATCCATGAAAACAACCCAAATTTCTGCCTGACACACCTCGTTTGATAAAGGGACGATGTATGGAGGCAGCTATATGGACGACTTTTGGAGGTAGCAATGGAGACAACGTGTGGAGGCTGCTATGGAGACAATTTAATTTGGATAGTGCCTGTATGTGGCAGTCCCAAAAATTTTTCAAACCAGAGGAGCAGGTAGGTGGCCCTCCAGAAAAATTGAATAGATTGAGTGCCTGTATGTGGCAGTCCCAAAAAGTTTTCAAACCAGAGGAGCAGGTAGGTGGCCCTCCAGAAAAATAGAATAGATTGAGTGCCTGTATGTGGCAGTCCCAAAAAGTTTTCAAACCAGAGGAGCAGGTAGGTGGCCCTCCAGAAAAATGGAATCGATTGAGTGCCTGTATGTGGCAGTCCCAAAAAGTTTTCAAACCAGAGGAGCAGGTAGGTGGCCCTCCAGAAAAATAGAATAGATTGAGTGCCTGTATGTGGCAGTCCCAAAAAGTTTTCAAACCAGAGGAGCAGGTAGGTGGCCCTCCAGAAAAATGGAATCGATTGAGTGCCTGTATGTGGCAGTCCCAAAAAGTTTTCAAACCAGAGGAGCAGGTAGGTGGCCCTCCAGAAAAATTGAATAGATTGAGTGCCTGTATGTGGCAGTCCCAAAAAGTTTTCAAACCAGAGGAGCAGGTAGGTGGCCCTCCAGAAAAATTGAATAGATTGAGTGCCTGTATGTGGCACTCCCAAAAATTGTTTAAAACAGAGGAACGGGTCGGTGGCCCTCCAGAAAAATTGAATAGATTGAGTGCCTGTATGTGGCACTCCCAAAAATTGTTTAAAACAGAGGACCGGGTCGGTGGCCCTCCAGAAAAATTAAATGCATAAAGTACTATAGCTAGAGCCAGTGGGCCCTGTCAAAAAATAGCCAGTTTCCTCTGCTTTACTGTACAAAGAGGAGGAGAAGGAGGAAAATGAGGAGGAGGAGGAGTGGATCAATTATTCAGGTTGAGCTTCCTTCACCTGGTGGAGATTGGAAATTATGAGAAATCCAGGCTTTATTCATCTTAATAAGCGTCAGCCTGTCAGCGCTGTCAGTCGACAGGCGTGTACGCTTATCGGTGATGATGCCACCAGCTGCACTGAAAACCCGCTCGGACAAGACGCTAGCGGCAGGGCAGGCAAGAACCTCCAAGGCGTACAGCGCCAGTTCGTGCCACATGTCCAGCTTTGAAACCCAGTAGTTGTAGGGAGCTGTGTGATCATTTAGGACGATGGTATGGTCAGCTACGTACTCCCTCACCATCTTTCTGTAAAGATCAGCCCTACTCTGCCGAGACTGGGGACAGGTGACAGTGTCTTGCTGGGGTGACATAAAGCTGGCAAAAGCCTTGTAAAGCGTACCCTTGCCAGTGCTGGACAAGCTGCCTGCTCGCCTACTCTCCCTCGCTACTTGTCCCGCAGAACTACGCACTCTGCCGCTAGCGCTGTCAGAAGGGAAATACTGTTTCAGCTTGTGCACCAGGGCCTGCTGGTATTCATGCATTCTCACACTCCTTTCCTCTGCAGGGATGAGAGTGGAAAGATTTTGCTTGTACCGTGGGTCCAGGAGAGTGAACACCCAGTAATCGGTGCTGGAATAAATTCTTTGAACGCGAGGGTCACGGGATAGGCAGCCTAGCATGAAATCTGCCATATGCGCCAGAGTACCAACGCGTAAGAAATCACTCCCCTCACTGGCCTGACTGTCCATTTCCTCCTCCTCCAACTCCTCCAACTCCTCTTCTTCTGCCCATACACGCTGAACAGTGAAGGACTCAACAATGGTCCCCTCTTGTGTCTCGCCAACATTCTCCTCCTCTTCCTCCTCATCCTCCTCCACCTCCACCTCCTCCGATATGCGCTGAGAAACAGACCTAAGGGTGCTTTGGCTATCAACAAGGGAATCTTCTTCCCCCGTCTCTTGTGACGAGCGCAAAGCTTCCGACTTCATGCTGATCAGAGAGTTTTTCAACAGGCCAAGCAGCGGGATGGTGAGGCTGATGATGGCGGCATCGCCACTGACCATCTGTGTTGACTCCTCAAAGTTACTCAGCACCTGACAGATATCAGACATCCACGTCCACTCCTCATTGTAGACTTGAGGAAGCTGACTGACCTGACTACCAGTTCTGGTGGAAGTTGACATCTGGCAGTCTACAATGGCTCGGCGCTGCTGGTAAACTCTGGATAACATGGTCAGTGTTGAATTCCACCTCGTGGGCACGTCGCACAACAGTCGGTGAGCGGGCAGTTGGAGGCGGCGCTGCGCTGCCCTGAGAGTGGCAGCATCTGTGCTGGACTTCCTGAAATGCGCACAGATGCGGCGCACCTTCGTGAGCAAATCTGACAGATTGGGGTATGTCTTGAGGAAACGCTGAACTATCAGATTTAACACATGGGCCAGGCATGGCACATGTGTCAGTCTGCCGAGTTGCAGAGCCGCTACCAGGTTACGGCCGTTGTCACACACAACCATGCCTGGCTTCAGGTTCAGCGGTGCCAGCCACAGATCAGTCTGCGCCGTGATGCCCTGTAATAGCTCTTGGGCGGTGTGCCTTTTATCGCCTAGGCTCAGCAGTTTGAGCACCGCCTGCTGTCGCTTAGCGACGGCACTGCTGCTGTGCCTAGAGCTACCGACTGATGGCGCCGTGCCCACGGATGGTAGTTCGGAGGAGGAGGTGGAGGAGGGGTGGGAGGAGGAGGAGGCATAGTAGGCCTGAAACACCTGGACCGAGGTAGGCCCCGCAATCCTCGGCGTCGGCAGTATATGAGCAGCCCCAGGGTCAGACTCGGTCCCAGCCTCCACCAAGTTAACCCAATGTGCCGTCAGCGATATATAGTGGCCCTGCCCGGCAGCACTCGTCCACGTGTCCGTGGTCAGGTGGACCTTGTCAGAAACGGCGTTGGTCAGGGCACGGGTGATGTTGTCTGACACGTGCTGGTGCAGGGCTGGGACGGCACACCGGGAAAAGTAGTGGCGGCTGGGGACCGAATACCGAGGGGCGGCCGCCGCCATGAGGTTGCGAAAGGCCTCGGTCTCTACTAGCCTATAGGGCAGCATCTCCAGGCTAAGCAATCTGGAGATGTGGACATTAAGGGCTTGGGCGTGCGGGTGGGTTGCACTATATTTGCGTTTCCGCTCCAGCGTCTGGGGTATGGAGAGCTGAACGCTGCTGGATGCTGTGGAGGATCGTGGAGGCGACGATGGGGTTTTTGTGGCAGGGTCCTGGGCAGGGGGCTGACTATCAGCTGACACAGGGGAAGGAGCAGTGGTGTGCACGGCCGGAGGTGAACGGGCTTGTTGCCACTGAGTGGGGTGTTTAGCATTCATATGCCTGCGCATACTGGTGGTAGTTAAGCTAGTAGTGGTGGAACCCCTGCTGATCCTGGTTTGGCAAATGTTGCACACCACAGTCCGTCGGTCATCCGGTGTTTCCTTAAAGAACCTCCAGACTTCTGAAAATCTAGCCCTCGCCGCAAGAGCCCTCGCCACGGGAGCTTCACTAGTTGACACATTTGGCGCTGATGCACCAGCTCTGGCCCTGCCTCTCCGTCTGGCCCCACCACTGCCTCTTCCAACCTGTTCTGGTCGAGGACTCTCCTCCGTCTCAGAAGCACTGTGTTCACCCGGCCTATCAACCCAGCTTGGGTCTGTCACCTCATCATCCTCCGATCCCTCAGTCTGCTCCCCCCTCGGACTTCCTGCCCTGACAACAACTTCCCCACTGTCTGACAACCGTGTCTCCTCATCGTCGGACACCTCTTTACACACTTCCACTACGTCAAGAAGGTCATCATCACCCACAGACTGTGACTGGTGGAAAACCTGGGCATCGGAAAATTGCTCAGCAGCAACCGGACAAGTGGTTTGTGACTGTGGGAAGGGTCCAGAAAACAGTTCCTCAGAGTATGCCGGTTCAAATGCCAAATTTTCCTGGGAGGGGGCAGACTGGGGGGAGGAGGCTGAGGTGCAGGAGCTGGAGGAGTGGCGATTTCGGTGACATGGGTGGACTGCGTGGAAGACTGACTGGTGGACAAATTGCTCGAAGCATTGTCGGCAATCCACGACATCACCTGTTCGCACTGTTCTGGCCTCAACAGTGCTCTACCACGAGTCCCAGTAACTTCAGACATGAACCTAGGGAGTGTAGCTCTGCGGCGTTCCCCTGCTCCCTCATAAGCAGGTGGTGTCTCACCCCGGCCAGGACCACGGCCTCTGACCCCTGCAGTAGTTGGACGCCCACGTCCCGCCCTCGTCCTCTACCCCTAGCCCTCGGGTTAAACATTTTTAAAATGAGAGTTATAACTTTAATTTTTTTTTAACTTTTTTTTGTGTTTTTTGTTTTTTTTTGTGTTTTTGAGTTTTTAAAACCAAACGATGCTATCCTATTGCTATGGCTATTTTCTAGCCAAGTATGAAAGCACACTACTATGCCAGATGAGATGACGCAGAGTTATGAAACAAAATAAACGTAAAATAAAAAAGGAAAAATGGCAGACTGTGCCTAATTGAAATCCAACCCCTACTAAATTTTCCCACTTCGGTCTTTGCAATGGATATGTGCGTCACTAAGCGCAAAACACAGCGGTCGCAAGTCTCACTACAAATTGCTCACAATTGGCTAGTAGATGCACTGCAGCAAGTACAGCCACCAGCAGATCAACCAGAAATCAAATATATATAACGCTACTGTAGGCGTAAGTAAGCCTTTAGATTCTCCTATGGCTATTTTCTAGCCAAGTATGAAAGCACACTACTATGCCAGATGAGATGACGCAGAGTTATGAAACAAAATAAACGTAAAATAAAAAAGGAAAAATGGCAGACTGTGCCTAATTGAAATCCAACCCCTACTAAATTTTCCCACTTCGGTCTTTGCAATGGATATGTGCGTCACTAAGCGCAAAACACAGCGGTCGCAAGTCTCACTACAAATTGCTCACAATTTGCTAGTAGATGCACTGCAGCAAGTACAGCCACCAGCAGATCAACCAGAAATCAAATATATATAACGCTACTGTAGGCGTAAGTAAGCCGTTTAGATTCTCCTATGGCTATTTTCTAGCCAAGTATGAAAGCACACTACTATGCCAGATGAGATGACGCAGAGTTATGAAACAAAATAAACGTAAAATAAAAAAGGAAAAATGGCAGACTGTGCCTAATTGAAATCCAACCCCTACTAAATTTTCCCACTTCGGTCTTTGCAATGGATATGTGCGTCACTAAGCGCAAAACACAGCGGTCGCAAGTCTCACTACAAATTGCTCACAATTTGCTAGTAGATGCACTGCAGCAAGTACAGCCACCAGCAGATCAACCAGAAATCAAATATATATAATGCTACTGTAGGCGTAAGTAAGCTGTTTGGATTCTCCTATGGCTATTTTCTAGCCAAGTATGAAAGCACACTACTATGCCAGATGAGATGACACTGAGTTATTAAAAAAATAAACGTAAAATAAAAAGTAAATGGCAGACTGTGCCTAATTGAAATCAAACCCCTAATAAATTTTCCCACTTTGGTGTTTGAGGTGGATATGTGTGTCACTAAGAGCTAAACACAACGGTAGCAAGTCCCCCTGCTAATTCCTCACAAAATGGTACTAGCTGCAAATAAAAAAAAAAAAAGTAGAACGTTATTGTAGCCCTAAGAAGGGCTGTTGGGTTCTTGGAGAATCACTCCTGCCTAACAGTAAGCTAATAGAACACCCTAACGCTTTCCCTGACCAGCAGCAGCTCTCTCCCTAGCGGCATCCAGACACAGAATGATCCGAGCAGCGCGGGCAGCGGCTAGTCTATCCCAGGGTCACCTGATCTGGCCAGCCAACCACTGCTATCGACGTGTAAGGGTACCACGTCATGCTGGGTGGAGTGCAGAGTCTCCTGGCTTGTGATTGGCTCTGTTTCTGGCCGCCAAAAAGTATTCGTCCGAGCAACGAGCAGTTTCGAGTACGCTAATGCTCGACCGAGCATCAAGCTCGGACGAGCATGTTCGCTCATCTCTAATTAAGATCGAATTAGAATATAAAGAATATACAGGGCAAGTCGAAAGTCCCAGAACACAATTCAAAGGAAATGTACCCTCAAATTCAAGAATGATAAACCACTCATAAATCCAGACACTGTGACTGTTGTATCTTCTTATTTTGGTTATCCATGGTCTCCTTCCTTCTAATATCAACTTTTTAAATTATGATTATGAGCCAGAAGGGCTCTGGGGGAGCATTAACATAGCCCCTCCATGCTCTGGCTTCACAGGCTGTAATACTTTTTCACCCAATCCGTTCTCCCTCAGCACTTCCCCCTCCCTCTGCCTGATGTTTCCACACAAAGTGAGACAGGAAAGTGCTCCTGCACAGTGTAACACAGTGTAACAACAGTGTAAAGCTGAAGCACGATGGGGCTCTGATAACACCCCCTCGTGACCTTCTGTCTCATTAACATAATTATAAAAGTTGATTTGAGAAGGAAAGAGGCCATAGATAATAAATATAAGAAGATTACCACAGTCACAGTGCCATGATATATGAGTAAGTGCCCCTGGTTTATCCATACTTGATTTTGATGGTTGATTTCCTTTAATGTAGAAATGAAACAGAAAATGATATATCTGAATAACCCAGCAAGAAATGGACAAGGAAGACTATCTTTTAAGCTTTATCCGGAACATGGCCCCTATCTTGAAAGCCGGCATTATGGATTAAGGGTGAGTTTTCTAGTGGGAAGGTGGGAAGGTGGTCATGTAGCATATGAAAAAACAGAGTTGTATAAGAAATCAATCTCTTGTAGTTCAGAGAGTGGATCCTGTGCCTTAAACTCTGTGTTCAGCACCATGGACAATAAATCAAGTATCTGTGCATCACTGGGAAGCGCCCCGCTCTGGCCCGATCACGGACGGCCGTGCTCCCCCCCCCATGTTTCTTCACGGCCCACTGGCGTGAATGTGGGGCAAATAATCGCAAATGCTAGCAATAAGGTCCTGATAAATATTCCCCATTGTGCCTGTGTAGTGTGCAGGGTGCACCAGATTCAGGATTTGTTGCACACGTTCTTCATGAATCTGGTGCCCCCTTTACTGCTATGACATGAGTGCACTTTTTTTTTAACATGGGACATGCAACATTTTACTGTCGGACTTTGCATGTTAAATGTGGCGCACGGTCTGACTGAGCACCATTACGCCCATTTCAGAATTTTGTGTTACCTGAAGAATAGTGCAGCGGTGACACAAATGTGTCGCAGACACTACTTTATAAATACCTGTGCACCAGGGACTTTTCAGTTACTGGGCCCCCAACTATAATGTATTGTTTACTGGTCAACTTACCCCCTTGACTTCCATATTAGGGATTTCTGAAGAAATGATGGCCACTAGCTACCTCGTATGGTACATTGGCAACATGCAAGGCTAACGATGTATGTCCACCGTACTGTAGTATGGCGAGCATACATTGGCGCCAGGGAGAGGAGGAGGGGGAGAGCGCTGCTCACCACCGCCCATCTCCATAGGACTATACAGCGCACAGCAGCGTATTCCCTAGAAAGATAAGACATGTCCTTTCTTTCTACGGGCTACGGAACGGTACGGTGCCGCACGTATGTTGCACCATACCGCTCCCGTACCGCGGCGTGAGGCCATTGAAGTGCATGGGGGACGTATATACGCCGTATATACGTCGCCCGTATATACGTCCCCCATACGTTCGTGTGAATGTAGCCTAAGCCTAAGCAAAGACGTTTCTATCTACTCTTTCTACAGAATATCAACCAAAGAACAAGGTATTCTGAATGAGGAATAATCATCCTGTGCTGACCATACACCTTAGGCCGGCGCCACACGTGGCGCTTTGTCTGGGCTTGCAGACGCAAACGCAGACAAAGTCGCGCCCACCGGGGCGGGCCTCAGCCCGATCGCATCGGCGTTTCTATGGAAACGCCTGCGATCGGGAACGAGCCGCCGGTGTTTTGCGTTAAATTAACGCAAAACACCGGCGGCTCGTTCCCGATCGCAGGCGTTTCCATAGAAACGCCGATGTGATCGGGCCGAGGCCCGCCCCGGTGGGCGCGACTTTGTCTGCGTTTGCGTTTGCAAGCGCAGACAAAGCGCCACGTGTGGCGCCGGCCTTAGGGTGCAGACACACGTTCAGTTTTTCAGATGCAGTTTTTGAACCCAAAAGCAGGTGTAGATGATAATGAAGGAGGACTTGTCATTGGGAGAAACCGCTCCTCCTCTATTTCACTCCACTCCTGGTGTGGCTGCACCCTTATACAGCAATGACTCCCCCACACACCTGATTATGTTTTGCCACACAACTTGGTCAGTGATATCTCTCTGAGAACAAATGGATTTGTTATGTTGGAAAGTGAAGGGCCCCCATATACATTTCATGAGAAGGTCTTCCAAATCCAGCAGTCTGTGGGCCTGTCTGACTAATGTGTATGGGGGCAGTCTGACTAAGTGTTATTATAGGAAAGGAGGATGAGGCATGTGACATTTGGTGACCAAATGAGTGTCTGGCATTCAACTTTATTACAGCAAATCTCCTCCAAAATCTGGCATTAGAGGGGCATCAGGGACCTCTTTAGGCATCAACTTTCATTTTATAATAATTTCATATACAGGCAGTTATGTACAGGATAAGTTTTGTAAGTTTGTTCTTAACCCTTTCCTTGCCGGGACTTTTTCCTTTTTGGCATTTCCATGTTTTACTCCTCTCTTTTCACAAGCCTTTTTTGTTTTTCCATTTATAGAGACATATTTAGTGTTGTTACCTGAGGGACAAATTGTACTTTCTAGTGGTACCATTTTATATTCTGCTCAGTGTACAGGAAAGCTGGAAAAAATCCAAATGTGGTAGAATTGGCAAAAAAATACAGTTTTGGGCTTTGTTCTTACATCTTTTTAAAAAAAAAACTATTTTTTAACAATTGATATTTTCTGACACTAATAACTTTTTCATACAGATTTGGTGTAGGTTTCACACTGGGAATAATGGTTTTAATATTTTGATCAGACATCACACAGGGATACCAAAAATGTTTATCATTTTTATTTGTTTATTTATTCTTATGTGTGTGATATTTTTTTTCAATTTTGTTTTATATTATAAACTTTAAATTTTATTTTTACTATTATTTCAGGTTCCCTAGGGTACTTTAACCCTAGGGCATCTGAACACTCGTACAATATACTGCAATGCAATTTTATAGCTGTATACTGTGAATATATTCCTTTTTTTACTTTAATATGGGTAGCCTAATAACAGCTATGGGAGCCTTTAACAGGTTTTCAGCTGTCAAGACAACCAATTGGTGTCCTCGGTTGACATCAGGGGGAGCGGGTGGAACGTAAATCGTCCAACCAAGATGGCGGCGCCCAGGTAAAGCATTATAAGATGCCTCTATTAGGTTAGACAACGACAGTTACTGGTAGGTGTCAGCTGATACCGCTGTATATTGAAAGGGCTAAACCCATGAACTCCCTCCATACTGCTGTATGACATATATAGAAGTAAAGCAGTAAGGAAATGGTTACATTGACTTTGCGTGTCAGAACAGCAAATTTTTTTGGGACCAGATTATTTAAATGTTGGGTGGTGATGGAAACATGGATTAACAATACAGCTTCATTGCAGACATGTCTGATAATTCTTAAGGTTGATCATTGCAGCCTGAAGCTAAAGTTCAGTAAATTACCAGCATCCAGAGAGCTTCACCTGAGGTCACAGTGGGCAGAGAGGTCCGTCTGTAGGAGTCGTCGGTAAGTATGGTGCTTAAGTCGGGGACTATTTGTACATGGTTTATCTGCATGTCATGTTACCACTTTTCTGTACTACAGTTACACATAATCCTCACCACACGGATGCAGCACTGTGGGGGGCTCCAAACAAGGCTTAACACTGAATGGAAGAGAATCCGCAATGAAAGCCCCCAAATGGTAGTGTACAAGTTCATCAATACACGCTCATTATATTGACCGCTTGCAATTAGTTTTTGGTGAGATGTAGAACGATGATCTCTTCATCTCCCTCCAAGCGTGATTTTAATTTATCTTAAGGTCTGCGCCATCAATAAAACCTATTTACGTAAGAGCTGTTTCAAAGGAATGCAATAAAATTACACACTCGGCACTTGACTGGCAACTATTAATTAGGAGGGTGAACTGGCAGTATACTTAGCAAAACACTTAGCAATCCTCAATAAGTGTTCAAGTGTCAAGTGCCGAACGTGAGGCTAGACTGGCCTGTTCATCTCTATTACCATCTGGACCCGCAGTGATTCCGCCTTGTCTAACTAGCAATACATGACATACGAAGTTTTCTCATTTTATATAGCACGATAAATCTGGTATGGTACAAAGAGTTGCATCATAAATGTGGCATACGGCAGGTGCTGCAGGGTTCTTACGATGCAAAAAAGCTATTAGAGAGATTTTATGCATTTTTTTTTAAATAAAAGTAAAATTTAAATTCCCCTATACTGTATATGGAAGACTAGCTAAAAGAGGATCCCTCCCCCCAGACAAGGCATATAAAGCTTACAAAGAGGATCTCAAAACCCAGAGGACCTGTACATTACAAGCAAATTTATTTACATGACAGATGTGTAATACTTAATATCCCCTGTGGAGGGGCTGTAGGACAAATGAACACTTGCTATCTTGTTCTCTCCTACAGGCAGAGGACACCCATAATAAGATTGTCTTCACTTTTATTCATCACAATAACAAATAATCTTTATTCCCTATACACCCGAGTAACTGGACGCATACTTGTCCCAATGATTTAGGCACATCTCCTACCTACATACACTAGGAAATCACTTCTCTGACAGCTAGATACTTGAGTAAATTTAACACATAATGGGGCACATTTACTTACCCGTCCTGCGCTTTCCCCAAAAGTGGATTGTCTGACCAGAATGCACTCTGCAGCGATTCACTAAGATTGTGCGACCGATATCCTGCATGTGTCGCTTCCCCGCTCAGGTCCGCCGGAGTTCACCTTCTTCTTCCTGATGCATGTAAGTTAATGGCTTGCGACACAATTTGAATCTTAAACCCTGCGCTCAGTCCAAATCCCCCAGTTAAATACCTGTCAGAGCGGTGCAAATCCCTAAAAATTCTAAAATTCAACGAAAGTGCGATCCCTGGTCCCTTAGTAAATAAGCCCCAATGGGGCCAAGTCCCTCCTTCTGAGCCCCGGCCCCGCCTGTCCCACATTTCCAAAAAGTGTTAATGGCAATGAAAGAGATTGAATTAAAGATTTGTGAAATTTTAGCAGCATCTCAGTTTTACCACGTGTAATACCTGTAAAGTTGACCCTTCTTCAACTTCCCCAATTACAACTCTTTTAATCCTCTAATAGGTGTCACTCCATTTATTCTGCTACATTATGATTTTTTCTCTTTCTTCCCCTCTTTACTATTCCTGAGCAATAACTGCAGTTAGTTTTCGGAATCAATGGAGCAGATGAAACAGAATAATTTGAACCCAAAAAAATGTTAAAGACTGCGACTATTGTGACAAAAGGGGTGCGGCATCTGGAAAGGGGGTGTGAATTAACTGCAAAAGGTCTGCAAATAGGTTCATAATTTTGAGTTTTCTGGCATAATCTGATAGAGGACTATCAACTAATGGGACTGACCACCTGACAGTAGAGAGTCCAAACTAACAACATCCATTGGTCATTTCTTATAAAAGGATGAAACATCCTCTTTCATCTTATTTTAGCAAATCAACTAAGAAGTAACATAAAAAAGAGAAACTTTAACTACAACCCAGGAAATAGAGATGCCAGAGACACATGGGGGCACATTTAAATACCCTTCCCGTTGACGCCACCGATACGGAATGTCCGACGAGGATTCAGAGCTGCCACGATTCACTAAGATCGCGCGTCCAATTTCCTGCATGTGTCGCTTCCCTGCTCAGGTCCGCCGGAGTTCTCCATCTTCTTCCCGGTGCATGTGAGGGTTGATCTTGCGACACAATTTTGAAAGTTAAAGTCTGCGGTTTGTCCGAAACAGTCAGCTTGTCCGATGGCAACGCCCCAATTTGTGGCGCATGTAAGCCGGCGTGGATGCGCCACAATACGATTGCGTGCTCCAAAAACCCGGGGCAATTCATGGCAAATCAGAAATATTCGGGAAACCCGACGGAAATGCATCCAACAGACCCTTAGTAAAAGTGCCCCATTGACTTGGATGAAAGATCTGGCGAAGGCTAATGGTGGCCCCAATATCCCTGCACATCCAGTTGGTCCCCTGAACGTGTCCAAAAGGTAAAACTACAAAACCTAAGTCATTGAACGACAAACCGCAACACACAGATCTCCAACGTTGACCTTGGATTTTGGCTCCTTGGAAGGTTGAATCCTGTACAATGTGCGGAAAAATGAAGATCAATAAAAAATGTCCTTATTTTGGATCATCAACCCCCCCCTTGGAGGCAGGACTATCCTTGTGGTATCTTAATAGTCACGTTCATCTGCTCAGAATTTAGAGCGTCTCTACTGACCTGGTTATCTAATTTTAGTTTCGATCACTCAAGAAACAAAGCAGCCCTGTCACCTCCTCTACACACAGAGGAAAATAAGACTGCGAACGTCTTGAGCTGCCGCATGATTTCTAATTTGTTTTATTTTATTTTTTTGCGGAGGTCACATCCTGGAGTTTTACTAATTATTCTGTATTGTTTTAAATGGAACGAGCTTTTTATGGAGGATACGACGGAGGGAGAACATCGTGTAAGGCCACAGCATGGCAAAATCTGAATTAACAAATACCTCCATAGCCAACCCCCACCTCCTGGCAGACAGCGGAAAAGTCTGTGAACACACCGTTGCCATGGTGACAAAAATGTCCACTTGTTTATGACGGCTGGAAACACAGCGGCGCTGACTTCAATGTGTGCCACGCACAAAAGACGCCAGGGTGAGGTAAAGTTGTAGGAAACGTACCTCACGCCAGGGTTTCTATGCTATGGGCGTTGGAGAACAATACCGTACATGTCAGGGTGTTAAAAATAAACATGGATAAATCTGCTGATGTATGCGGAAATGGGGGACAGAGCTGATTGAATGGGTTTTCAGTGACAAATTTGACTGGGAATTTGTAATCCCAAGTTTCATCTTGTTTCAAGGACCGGGAGAAAGAATCAATAGGCTGCAGCAAATTAACAGGGGAGAGGTGAGCACGTGCACATGATCCTATATACAAGGCAGGGTAAAGAGAAGAGGGGGGTTAAATATATTGTATCATATACAATGCTCATCTATTTTCTATACTACATACATCATTTCCAGTTAGTAGATTAACCCATTCCTGAATATTTACCGAAAATAACATTATAACAAAATGCAAAGTGACTGAAAAAATTTTGGAATAATAAGAATAATTAAAATTACATTTCAAGCTAGCGCACACAAAAAACTATTTTTTACATGGGGTAAATTAGTGTATTCTGAGCTACACAAAAACATGGGAAACTGAGAAAAACACTTTGGGGGTCATTTACTAAGGGCCCGAATCGCGTTTTTCCGTAGGTTTACCCGAATATTTCCGATTTGCTCAGACTTTCCCTGAATTGTCCCGGGATTTTTGCGCACGCGATCGGATTGTGGCGCATCGGCGCCGGAATGCATGCTATGAAAATCGGGGGGCGTGGCCGTAAGAAAACCCGACGGATTCGGAAAAACCACCTTATTTTAAAAAAAAAAAGTGTCGATTGACACGCGCTTACCTGCACCCAGGGTAGGACGGTGAACTTCAGTGAACTCCGACGGACTTCAGCACAGCAGCGACACCTAGTGGACATAGGGTGCACGACCTTAGTGAATCGCCGGAAGACCCGAATCCTCCACTGAGAACGCGCCGCTGGATCGCGACTGGACCGGGTAAGTAAATCTGCCCCATTATCCCCCATTTCAAGTTGAAGGGATTTTATCAGTAAGAGTGCTTGCAAGTGTAGGTTTGGGATAAAAACATACATACCTATTTTTTTTGGCCTTTTTTATGTAGTTGTTTAGCAAAAGCCATGAATGGGTTAACAATTGATGAGAAATAAAACAGAAGTACTAAGGCTGTGAGCACACGCAATGGTGGATCTTCATATAGGTGGTATGGGCGCCCATACGCGGGACCTATATGAAGATCCGCCATCTTAAAAACAAAATCTATACTCACCTTCTGTCTTATTTTCTCCGGCCCCACAGCTCTCTCTTCTCCTCACAGCTTGGTATTTATGTAAAGGGGAACTCTGCTGTGGACATTTCATTAAAGGGGCATCTGCTGTATGCATTTCATTAAAGGAGGGCATCTTCTGTGGACATTTATGTAAAGGGGGCAATTGCTGTTGACATTTCATTAAAGGGGCAACTGATGTAGACATTTCGTTAAAAGGGGGGTGTCTACTGTGGACATTTTATTAAAGAGGGTGTCTCTTGTGGACATTTTATTAAAGGAGGGTATCTGCTGTGGACATTTCATTAAAGGGTGCATCTGCTGAGGACATTTCAGTGAAAGGGACTTTGCTGTGGACATTTCATTAAAGGGGACTCTACGGTGGATATTTCTGTAAAGGGGGGCTCTGCTCTGGACATTTCTGTAAAGGTAGACTCTGTTGTGGATATTTCTGTAAAGGGGGGCTCTGCTGTGGACATTTCTGTAAAGGATGGCTCTTCTGTGTTAATTTCTGTAAAGGGGACTCTGTTGTGGACATTTCTGTAAAGGGGCCTCTGCTGTGGACATTTCTGTAAAGGCGGACTTTGCTGAGGACATTTCATTAAAGGGGGACTCTGCTGTGGACATTTTTGTAAAGGGGGGCTTTGCTGTGGACGTTTCTGTAAAGGGGGACTCTGCTGTGGATATTTCTGTAAAGGGGGGCTTTGCTGTGGACATTTCTGTAAAGGGGGACTCTGCTGTGGACATTTCTGTAAATGGGGGCTCTGATGTGGACATTTCAGTAAAGGGGGACTCTGCTGTGGATATTACTGTAAAGCGACGCTCTGCTGTGGACATTTCTGTAAAGGATGTCTCTTCTGTGCACATTTCTGTAAAGGGGGACCCTGCTGTGGACATTTCTGTTAAGGGGGACCCTACTGTGGACATTTCGGTAAAGGTGGACTCTGCTGTGCAAAAAACATTATATCGAGGGCTCTTCTGTGGACATTACATTAAAGGGGGACTCTAAAGTTGACATTTCATTAAAGGGGGGCTCTGCTGAAGGACATTTCATTAATGAGGTGTGGCTGCTGGACATTTTATTAGAGTAGCGGCTTCATTTCCTACCCTACGGCTCATACTCCAGTCCATAACATTTCCCTTTTTTTTGTGTGGTAAAATTAGAAGCCTCGGCTTATTTGTGAGTATTTCCAGTATGAGGGGGAGTTCCGCTGCAGAGCACAGAGGCCGGGCCAGAGGTAGCAGTAGCATCTCATACACTATCTGGGAGATCTGGTCTGGATGGTAGACGGGGGGAGGGTTTCATGCAGTAAGGGAACATGATTGGCTTTTCTCTATTGATGGGGTATAAGAGCACATGTGAAGTTCATCATTAAATGACATTTATGAACTGCACAAAATATAGAGTATATATAGTATATGAATGAAATAGGGGATACAGAGGATATAGAGTATATAGAATAGTACTTAAGTCCTAACATCCAGGCACATGTTGGTTTGGACCCTGGGGGTTCCTAGTCAGGTGAACAGTCCAGGGCCCATGGGACATGGGGTTAGGGGGGTAGTGAGCAGGTTGGTTAGTAAGCAGCAGTCACACCATGGGGAATAACTGGTTAAAGTTCCTGTGTCCAGTGACAATCCCTCCTCCAGGAGATCTACCAGCAGGAGGTAATGCAGTTATCTGAGCAACTGTCAGGAAAGGTTCTAGATGACTGATTGTATGTACCTTGTACTGTCGTGTATCTGTGTAGTAGTCTCTCTGTAGGTGTAAGGTTGTAGTGTATATGTGTTCTGACCTCTCTGTAGGTGTAAGGCTTTTGTAGTGTATATGTGTAGTAGCATTTCCATAGGGGTTATTCTATAGTGTATGTGTAGAAGCTTCGCTGTAGGGGTAAGGCTACAGTGTATCTGTGTAGTAGTCTTTCTGGAAAGGTAAGGTTAAAGTGTATCTGTGTAGTAGCCTCTCTGTAGTAGTAAGTCTCTAGAGAAGTAGCCTCTTAACATACTATTACTATAGACGTTAGATCAAGGTCTCTTGCTCTTCACCCCCTTCATGAGCAGATAGAAATTGCCAGTCTGACATACATAGCCCTTTAGTGTGTTACACATGGTCAACCATTCATTTATAGGAAATCTACTAACAAAGTAAACCAGGTACACTTTACTCATATATCCAGGCTAAGTGACTACGGTAATCTTCTTATATTTGTTATCCATGGCCTCCTTCCTCTTTAAAATTGTGCTAATGAGGCAGAAAGGTTTGGGGAGGGGGGGGGGGGGTTCTGGCTTCACAGGCTGCTACACTGTGCAGGGGAATTTCCCCCTACCACTGTGTGAGATTATAGCAGTCAGAGGCAGCGGGAAGTGTAAAGGGAGAAGGAGGAAACATGATTTTGCACATTGTAACAGCCTGTCAAGTTATAGCAAAGAGGGGCTCAGGTTCACAGTCTTATTTTTCAGAGCCCTTCTGGCTTGTTATCATAATCGTAAAGGTTAATTTTAGAAGGAAGGAGGCCATGGATAACAAATATAAGATTATTACCACAGTCACAGTGCCTGGATCTAGGAGTAAGTGTCCCTGGTTTATCATGATAGATTTTCATGGCATATTTCATTATAATTCTAAAGATTTAAGATTTTACAGATACAATTTAGTTTTTATACTTTTTATGTAATTATGTAAAAATTGATTGCTTTATGCCAATAAAATTAATAATCAAAGAATGTATTATCTGACAACTGAATGGTAGCCACTTACATTAAGGGGGTTGTCTAAGATAGGGATAAGTTACATCTTACTTTTAGGACCCCTAGCAGTAAGGGGGAGGGAAAGTGCCAGTATAAATGAAGTGCTGGTGTGGATGGGGGATCATTTTTGTGGGAAAACCCCTTTCACAAAGACCTAATGATTTTGGGGTGAGCTTGTTGAGAAATGGAGCCTGTAGCAAGTTCTTCTGTGGGACCCATGGCTTCTCTTCATATAATAATGTGGAATAAAGGGATAAAAGTGGTCATTGCAATAATGGCAAAACTTCTGTGATACATGAATCCTGTTGCTTTTCATAAAGCCTTTGGTCCTCATAGGATTGGAGCTACTGTTTATCACAGTCTATTTTTGGGAAAGCATCATATTTACAAAGCTTAGAGCTGCCGCTCTCATTTAATCTCTCCGGAGGATGTTGTGAATATCGCCTAAATGTCAGAGCGGACAGTTTTCTATCTAACACCCGCTAGATCTTATACAAGTATGGAACATGAGCTCTGTGCTCAATGATCTGCAAAGGTTTTTACAATCTGACTTTCTCATACAAAGATTTAATTTGATCCGTAAGGCAGATTTGGGCTCAGAATAATCCACAGAAGCCGGCTTCATTAATTCCTCTGTTCATTACTTTCTGTTAATTTGTCTAGCAGCTCGCCGACACTTACAGAACCACTGAATACACTGGGTATTAGACAGCGGCCCTCATTTCTGGGAAGTTACTGGAGAATAGTCCTCATTTATAAGTCTTGTTCCGGATAAAACTGACCAGTGATTAAACAGAAATGTACACCGATCAGCCGTAACACTAAAACTAAGGGAATAAAACAGATTGTCTCTCCTGGCAAGTAGTGAGATATAGAAGAGGTATCAAATTAATAGGCGTGCGGTGGAAACTAGAAAATTGGCCAAGTGTAAGGATCTAAGCAACATACACAAAATTGTGACGGCTAAACAACTAGGCATGAGCGTCTCTAAAATGCTAGGCCTTGTGGTGTATTCCTAGTTTGTGGTGATCAGTACCTACCAAAAGATTCCACGGAAGTACAATCCATGTGATACCTGTGATAAAAACTAAGTGATCAAGCGTGGAGCTGTTAACTTGTCCAGCCTGGTTACATAGTAGAGGTACCTCAGAGTGTATAGAAAAAAAACGTCATCAATGGTCATCAGCCTTAAAGGGAACCTGCCACCAGGGAGTCAGGGACCTTATTTTGACTAAAGATAGGTTGCAGAAAACCATTACAGCTGGATTGCAAAGTTGTCAAACCAAAACAAAACTGGGATTCATAACCGGATTCTGTCAGGATGCAAGGTAAGTTAAAACACACAATTACAGGCGGTCCCCTACTTAAGAACACCCGACTTACAGATGACCCCTAGTTACAAACGGACTTCTAGATTTTGGTAATTTACTGTAGTTTAGTCCCAGGCGACAATGATCAGCTATAATAGTTATCACAGGTGTCTGTAATAAAGCTTTATTGTTAATTCTGGTTCTTATGACAATCCAACATTTTTAAAATCCAATTGTCACAGACACCAAAAAAATGTAGTCTGGAGCTACAATTATAAAATATACAGTTCCGATTTAAGAACAAACCTACAGAACCTATCTTGTATGTAACCTGGGGACTGCCTGTATATTGTAATGCAAATGCACAGAAAATTTTCAATCCAGCTGTATTGGGCTTCTGCAAACTTTAGAGAAAATGAGTTCCCTGGTGACAGGTTCCCTTTAGACTAATCCAGAAAACAATGAAGAGGTGACCTAGTCTGACAAATGGCATTTCTTTCACATTGTATGGATGGTTGATGTGTACACTGCTTATTCTTGGTGGAGATAGCAGAATGCAGTATGAATGTAAGATAATGGGCATGTGTGACGTGCTGGACCATGTGCTACTTCTAAACTTTTGCCTACGCGTGCTCAAGTTTAGAGTTTATTTGCACCAAAATTGAGCCATTTTACTGCGATCTGCACCAGAATCGAGACATTTTTATATGTGCACATCTGGATTTTAAAGATATATCAGTCTCAAGACTGAAAACATTGTTGTGCTACTAGCTTTGCTAGACAAGTGACAAAGTCCCAAATTTAGGTGCAAATATGCTTATGCATCAAAAAAGAGAAATGCCTAAGATAAATGACCCCGTTTCCCCCAAAAAGGGTTATTTCTTGTGTGTAGATGTTCTATTCTTTACAGCTTAGATTTAAAACATCTTGTGAATCCACAATAGCTCAGAGCTAATTTGGTTGCCCAAGGGCGTCCTATACAATAATAGGTTATATACATTGTTTTATGGCACAGTATACATTGGCATATATCACAAACAATGCACATACAGACACACAGTGGCAGGGGTTTATCTAGGATGAAGATGAAGCATTTACGGTTGCTTCGGAAGGTTAACAACTTTCAAGTTCTACCAAAGCTCAACTTCTGATGGATTCAAAAGTAATAGAACAAAAACAAAAAGATGTAGCAGAAAATACCTTGATTCTGTTCAGAGACACCATATGAAGTATGCGGTGTGCCACATGCCACTGTCTAGGGAACCACATGACTTTCCTATGAAGGTGAAACATAAATCACAATGTTTAGCCTCCAATGGGGCTATTATTGTCTACTGCTTGGATCCAATATCTCCCCTTGTTATAAGTTGCTTGAATTTGGAACTTTTCCTATGTGTTATTGTCAAAGTAGTTTGCAAGGCACAATTATGTTCTGAAAATTATGCAAATTAGCCTGAGGGGCTCTGGGCTCAATTAACAGCTTGGAGTCCTTCAATCTAATTTGCATAATTTTTAAAGCCTTTTTCTGTAAAAACAAGGGCATAAGAAGCTAAAAGAACATATCCTGCCAGAGGGGGCACGCACCTTGGCAGTAAACTTGGTTTACAATCCTTCATCCTGGTGGTAAATTTTCTTTAAGTCTAGCTGCTGCATTTTGCATGGTTTCATGGGCTTAGGTATCTAGCCTTAAAGTTGTAAAACCCAAAAACTTGTTTAACCAGAGTTGTTTCTGCTAGAGTTTTTTTTTAATAAAAGCTACATGTAAAGCCCACAGGTGCTATATTTGAACTCTAATGCTATCTGGTCTGGTGGGCAGTGACCTATCTGCAGTGACTGCCTGTTCCCCTCCCCTCCGCATAGAACATCTATGTAGTCAGAATTAAAGTCAGATTAGGAAGGAGTTATGGAGGGAGGATAATAAGAGACAGAGAAATATAACAAAGCTTTGTGCACTCACTTTTGTTATTGATATATGCAACAGAGGTCTAGGATGTATCCCATTGTATCTTGAGTGGAATATGTCATCTTGTTTCCTCTGTGCCTCCTGAGGGAGGAGGAGTGAAATTTGACACCAAGCAGTGATTGGCTGCTACCACTTTTCAGGATATCTCCCCACTTATGTTACTGTTCTTATATGGATCAATGGGGACCCCCTGTAAAAAGCATGTTCAGTAGAAAGCTGGGCTGGATGCACCGTGTTGCATTAATTCCCCAAAGGCCTCTGCTGAGAGTATACATCACTCAGCAGGTGGGAGTAGGAGGTTGTGTCTTTCCATCCTGTGTTTCCTACAGTATATCACATATATTGTGCAAACAGAGGCAAAAAGGATGCCCCCAACTGCCAGTATACATCTATAGATATACACTGGAAGATTGTGTGGCGTATATATACTGAACATATACATAAAACGTGGTGTGAATGTAGCCTATCAAGCATTTAAGGTTATTCCTGTTGTATAATACAGTCATGTAAGAAATATATACAGAGGTTTGTCAATTACTGTGTTAATAGAAAAAACATCTTTGCATTTATATTTTTCAGAATTTTAACCTATATTTATTATAAAGTAACGAGATGACAATGCCATGCATGTGTGTGCAGCTCATGCTGATGTACACTGTATGTATGTGTGTGTATGACCTACTTTTGTATCTATTTAAAGCTACTCTGCTGTAAAAGAAAACTGATAAATTGCAATGTCACTTGTGTCCCCATATACTGTCTAATTTATTTTACGTTTATATTCGTAGTGCTAGACCTAGGAGCTCATTTATCATTGCTTTCCTTGGTGCTGAGCTTACAGCTCTGGTATAATCCACACCTCCTCATGTCTCCCCATGGAGGAGCAGTATTAGAGGACATATCATCACAGGTAAAATGCACATATATCTGTCCGCTGTTAAAGATTTTACATTATCTTGAGTTGCGCACTTTGGGGAAAAGCTCCTCCTCATTGCTGCTGATTTAGATGCCTCAGATTTAGTCAGAGGAGTCTTGGTGGCTCAACATTTACATGTTGTATTAGATGAACACTATGCGCTATAGTAAGCTTCAATTCAGCAGAACACATCTTGCTGACCGAAGTGTTTAATCTGTTTAGTTGGCAAGTTCTGTCACTGTGGTCACATACAAAGAAAATCTCAGAGGACGGTAATTTTGATTTTTTTATTTTACTGTTTGCTCACAAAGCTATCCAATAATATCCTTCTAGCACACCTATAGCAAGTATACTCTGTGCAACCTATGATATATAATAGCTCCAGAGGTCGATTGTTGTGTACAGAGCTAGAGACGATTTTCAGGAATGTATTTAAATCAGTTATACAAATTTACATAAATACATAAAAATATAAAAACAAACACAAATAAAATGTAGTTAACCTTGCACAAATATGTGATACCAAATATCTGTATTTCTGCAGTAATTACTAATAAAATATGTGATTTCTATATACCGTATTTTCCGGGCCATTAGGCGCACCGGAATATAATGCGCAACAGTCTGATGCGCCTTATATATGTAATAATTCCATATATAAGGCGCATCGGACTATAAGGCGCAGGGTCGGGGGCGTGGCGGAGGTCCGGGGGCGGAGCGGAGACCCGACGGGACGCGACGCCGAGAAGAGACGCGGAACGCGGGGAAGGTGAGCGGGGAAGGTGAGGGGGAGGTGGAGAATGGAATACTTACATAGGTCCCCCCTACCGGAGACAGCAGATCTCCAGCGGGAACTGCAGACCACGCGGCAGAAGTTGTTCGTGCCGCGTGGTCTGCAGTTCCCGCTGGAGATCTGCTGTCTCCGGTAGCGGGGACCTATGTAAGTAGGGTCCGCTGCCCTTATATAGGGCGCACCGGACTATAAGGCGCACTTTGGATTTCCAAGGAAATCCAAGGCTTTTAAGTGCGCCTTATAGTCCGGAAAATACGGTAAGTCAACACAACCAGTTGAACCTTTCAGGTCTCTTAGTGAGAACATTGGGGCATATCTGTGCATATCTGCTGCCAAAAAAACTACCCAATGGGGCACATTTACTAAGAAAGACAGAAGCTGCACTAAAAGTGCTATTCCTTTGTATAATGCTGTGTGTGGCGATTTACTAAGATCGAGCGCCAGAAATCATGAATTTGGTACTTCCCTGCACTGGCCCGACAGAGTTCCCCAACTTATTTGTGATGCACCTTTAACATGGGGTGTGCAACACAATTTAGATGTTAAATACGGTGCTCGGTACGACTCACTAATTTGTGTTGCATGGAGCCAGCACAGCTGCGCCACAAAAGGGTCGACTGCAACATAATCGCAGCGCAGACACTTCTTAAATACCCGTGCAAGCGGTTTTCTCCTACAAGAACATGCAAAGTCTGACAGAAGTGTGGGGCAAAGCCCTTAAAAAAATGCACAATACCCAAGAGATAGTTGGGCACATTTACTGTCTGTTAGTTGCTCCTATATTGTCTATGTCATTTTATATTTATTAGGATTATTAGAATAAAGATTATTTGTATTGTTTTTTCCTTCTGATATTCATTGCTTCTGTGTAATCAACTAGGTTTTGGTGTTAAGATATCTCTTGTGCAACAAATTTATCATGGGTTTTCACAGTTTTCAGACACTTTTGCAATTTGCGTGACAAAGGGGTTGTGGCCTCAAAACAAAGAGATTCAGTTTTTGTGTGGTCAACGTTGCTCTATAAAATGTCCAAATGTGCCAATATTGGGCCACATTTTACCAGCTAAAAACTACGAAGTGAAGTTAGACTAGACAGTTTTCAACTTAGATAAATGTGACACAGTATAAGGCACCATGCACACAAACTTTTTTTTTTTTTTTGGGCCTTGTGTCAGCTGTGCTTTTTGCAGATTATACACATTCCCATGTATTTCAATTGTCTCAGACCCACAGTTTTCGATTCCATGCTCCCATCCAGGAGTTGACTGCAGTCTTTATCTATAGTCATTAACATGTGAGCAGACCTCACACACCAATGGCAGACAAGTGATCTTTGCCCTTTTGGACCCGCAATCAGCTTATATACATGGCATGAAAACTATTCTGGCCCACTTGTTAAACAGGTGCTGGAAAAGAAGGAAAAGCAAGTGAACTTTTCCACTAAGGTGTTAGGTAGTGTAGGTGCCTTGTATTTTTTCCCTTTTTTACTTACCTCAATCTGGAGCTCTGGTCATCTGCGCAGTGATTCAATAAAGCTGGTTTAGTGCACCCTGACTTAACAACACACCATACTTTTCTGTACTACCCCAGCTTCATTGACTCACTGCAACAATGATGGGAGTACCAGAGATGGATATTACTTATTGGGCCCATTTCTAGGTGAATATAAACCTCTATATTGTTTTATAGCAGCCACCGATCTAAATGAACAGGACACTTATAGGCAGGGCCGGATTAAGGGTGGTGGGGGCCCTTGGGCGCAAACTGGTGGGGGCCCTTCCAATAATGTTTTTGGAAGTATATAGCCAGCCAGCCCCTGTAAACAGTGCATCGGCGATCTCCTCCAGTGATAGCATCTGTGTCTCACTGACATAGCTGACATCCTAGACCCCTATGTGTGATGCTGCCCCTCCTTTAATCCGGCCCTGCTTATAGGCACTAGAGCACAGGTCTTCAGCGACCTGTAGTTGATTAATCTGTGCCAGAAATCATGAATCTGACGCTTTCCTGCACTGGCCCAACAGAGTTCACTAACTTTTTTGCGGTGCACCTTTAACATAGGGCTTGCGACACACTTCTGTCAGACTTTGCATGATAAATGTGGCGCATAGTCGTAATGAGCTCTGGAACACCCCCTAATTTGTGTTGCATGATGCCTATAGCAGCGTGTGCCACAATTGTGTCGCTGGCGCCAGAAATGCATCTCAGACACTTCTTAAATATCTGTGCAAGCAGTTTACATTAGAAAGTCTGACAGAAAACTGGCACAAGGGCCTTAGTAAATGTGCCCCACTGTTTCACCACTATTCCAGTTCTTATGTTTTTGTGGTCTCCCCACTCTTAGGATGGCAGAAATGATATGCCATACTAGCCTATGAATACTATAACCTAATATAACTAATATAAATGACGTATTAGGATTTTTACATGCTGTACTCTCGAGTAGTTCTTTTGGGTGTCCATAGGATGCAAAGACAATAGGCAATTGCATTGTTTTCCATATGTAAAACTGCCGATGTAAGGTCATAGAATGTGTAGTATGGGGCATATCACTGCATACCTAAGCAGGCAGGGGAACATGTTAGACCTGCTCAACATTGTGTTATAATTTACTACATTCATTGATTGGCTTACTTGACAAGCTTTTGCACTAAATATTTGGTAGATGTTGGTGTTCTTTAATCCATAGGGCACATTTACTAAGTGCCCGTTGGACGCATTTCCGTAAGGTTTCCCGATTATTTCAGATTTGTGCTAAATTGCCCCGCATCGGCGCCGGCTTTCATTCGGCACAAATGGGGGGGGGGGGGCGTGGCCGTTGGATAACTTGACTAATTCGGACAAAGCGTGGAATTTAAATTCAAATTGTGTTGCAAGATCAGCACTCACGTGCACCGGGAAGAAGTAGGTGAACTCCAGCGGACCTCAGCGGGGGAAGCGACAGATGCAGGAAATTGGACGCACGATCTTAGTGAATCGCGGCAGACCCGAATCCTCGACGGACATTCCGGATGGGTAAGTAAATGTGCCCCAATGTCGGATTAGGCATAAATTGTATATGCAACATCCCTGCCAATGCAAGGCAGAGGAGTTGTTGCGAATAAGCCCCTTATATGTGTGTCCCCCTGGTAGTGAGTCTGTTCAGCTCCCCTCAGGTAATTGTGCAGCGGTAGATTCTGCCTGGATAGGCAAGGGTTAAACATTATTTCTTATTATCATCCAATGATATGCCTCAATGCACTTAACTGTGAACTGGAGTGTGATTGGAGGAGGAGACCACCTGACCAGGGATTAACTAAACCCTTAGTCAGGGGAGGAGTCAGTCTCTTCAGGCCCAGCTCTGCTAGTGAGCAGATGAGTCTTAGGCCCAGCTCTCCACACAGGAGGGAAAGTTCCAGAGACATCAGAGAGAGCACATGCTCTGCACACATGCCTCCTAAGCCTCAGCAACTTCACATAGAGTGACACAGGACAAACAGGACAAAGCTGCAGCTTCCAGCATTGGACACAGCTACATCCCAGCCTGCCCCTGCATCCAGGCTGGTGACACAACTCCTGAGGTTCCTCTTCAAAACCACTCCAGTACTGCACTTGTACAGAATCGTTTGGCGTGTTGTTACCGTTGGTTCGAATAAAAAACTGTGAGTTACTTTTATGCACAACATTGCCTCTGTCCAGTCCCTGCTACGGCTGTATCACCATCAAGGGCGCCCCATCCATCAACCAGGGACACATACTACAGACTGTAAGGGCTGCCCCAGGGAGAACCAGTACCACAGCCTCTCCCCCTATAGCATTTCTTGCCAACACCACCTGCTGGAGACCTGCCAGGCTGTAGGACAGCCCTCCGATCCCCATACCAAGCACCGTGACACTAGCGTGCCTAGGCCGCATCCGCCAGCCACTCCGGTATTCTGGGCCCCGGCTGCCTCCAGGCCCCAAGAAAAGGCTAGGCCCCGGTGGGGGATGTTGTATTTATGTCACATAATAGGTGCAAAGCTTGTATTTTAGTACATTTCTGTGCAGATTGAGGCAGAATTGGCACATTTTGCTTAGTAAATCTCCCACATTGGTTATTAATATGAAAATCTACATGTTTTGTGGATGCAGTAGTCATATAGACCTCTACTACTTTGTGGCTCCGATCTCCCTGTATCTACACCTTATATTATTCTTACCATCTGTTGTATTTCAAAGCAATTTAAAAAGAGATTTCTATCATTATTATTGACATAACCATCGTGCATTACAGCAGGGACCCTGCAGAAAGGACGAGAAATACACTCAAGGCATTTTTAATAGCGTAACAGCAGAAAAGACTGACCAGCTATAATAAAACACAGGCTTTTATCCAGGGTTCAGATTAATACACAGCAGGTGGCACATTTATACAAACATTCAGCAGAACACATTATCCCAGGCTGTAGCACGCAGCGGTAACTGGTGAATATCATCATAGCATCTCTCCAACCATGTATGGACCTCCACCCATGACCACAGGCCAGCAATTCATCAGGAAAACATCATGGGATCAGACAATTTGTCAAACAGAAGCACAAATATTCAATATCTACAGCAAACATGTTTACATGCAGAGAGAGAATATTGTGAGGCTGCCTCTAGGTCAGAACCAGCAGGGTTGGAATGGCACTTAGGAAGCAGCACTGGCACATAAGGCACATGGGTTCAATGCCAACCCACTGACCCAGTGCAGAAGTCTACTACAGATAGATTGTGTAGATGCCATGATGTGTGACACTGACAACAAATCTTCTCGGTTGGCTGTTGCTAAGAAGCTCAGGTCAGTGGCTGTGGCACAGACATATAAAGAAATCAGCAACTTCTTAAAGGGAACCTACTTATTTTATTAAACCTACCCAACCAGCATCAGTATTTCATAGTGCAGCTCAAGTGTTATTAAATGGTGTCCTTATAATGCCTGAAAGCTGCCACCGTACTATGAAAAATAACTTTAATTTACTCCATCAAGTCAATGGGATGGAGAGATAGTGAAAGAAGCCAAGCTCTTTATGCCACAAGGTCACCACAATTGCTAAAGACGTCATTTACAGTCCAGATGGGGTGTGGAAAACTTGACTTCTGAAAACTCTGTACTCCCTTGAAGGAGCTAATTTGCTAATAGAAAAAAAGTAATTTTTTTTAGGCTACCAGAGTCCTTCGGGCATTATGAGGACATTGTCGGACAATATGTATTAATAGTAGGTTGGGGGCTTCATTGAGCCTACAGATTCCCAGGAATGTAAAGTATAGAAATAAGAGAACTGCTAGGGCCTCTTGCCCACAAGCAAGCTTGATGTGTCCATGTGGCATCAAACTTGCATCATGTGCTTTCTGGAACATATGGCCCAAACGCTCAGAAACCAGAACTGAACTCAGCATGTTAGTTAAGTTCTGGTTGCTGAGCGTCTGGTCGGACATTCCAGCAAGAACACAATGCGAGTTTGATGCCACTTGGACACATCAAACTCGCTTTGGGGATGAGGTTAACGCTGTCCACACATATACGTGTATGTTCCTGAGAGATCAGACATGAAGATCTATGAGGAGGAATCATCGGAGCATAAAAATGAGGAATTACTAAGCTAACTGTACCAAAGATGAGGCTTGTTAATGTTTTGCACCACAACTATTAAGCATTTTATATATTTTTTGTGACGTAGCAGAAAATTGTGAACGCACCAATATTTACATAAAATTGTCTAAAGATTTGCCGATGTATTATTCATCATGAGTTGCTATACTGTTTCAACTTAATTTGAACTTTTCATTTAGAAAAAAAGGTTCCTTCAAGAATTAAAAAAATGCGAAAAATGTAACAATGTAAATAATGTGGATCTGTTCACACACCAGTTTTTGATATTTTAGGTACTCTTATGTTGTGGCTGAGATGTGCCTATTCAAAATCAAACCATTTTAAAGTTTTTTTGATTTATTGGAGTATTTATAGGCTAAAAAACTTACCTGACTTTAGACAAGCAAAAGAAATTACAGTGGGATATGACTTGTGTGGCCCTTCTAGTACTTATAGCTTATAATGTTAAAACAATGCATAGAGGTTTTGTGGTGAAGGCCTGAGTGCCAGGTGAAATGCATAGCACTATTCAACATAGTCATTTTAACCTACACTCTGACTCCATAAATCTTTGTTAAGCGCCGGATACCTTCATCCACCAACCTGAGGGTTATCTGCCCGTTTATCTTTATACAAAGAGAAGGCGTTCCACTAAAATTGATATAAAAAATTATTTAAAAATTATTGGCCAATACAAAACTATTACACATCTTTTTTTGCCAAAATTTGGCAAAGGGGATTCCCCATGGAGACAAGATTCTTAAATATACTCTTTCATAGATACAATTATGGATATCCTTGGATCTGACCGTAAATCTTCTCACTATGGCCGGATTCTTCTCATGAATAGCTTCTTCTGTCTGCACACTGCAGTGCTCTCTGCCTCCTGCAGCTCTCCCCTGAATTACAAGACCAACTCAGACACAGGCACTTCCTGCAGGCAAGCATCAGTGTGTGAGACTTACTCTACTAGCTACAAACAAGATAAGATCTTTAGAGCAGAGCTAACAGTGTGTGTTATACATGAGTTAGTAGAGCTGAGAGTGTCATTGTGTTTTATATACATCTCATGGATCTCAATATCTCTCTTCTCTGATCTGTCTAATCTCTCTTTCTATGTGCCAGATACTAGTAGAATAAAAGTGTAGACCATTCCTGTAGAGCAGGCATATTGTCTGCTAGCACAGGAAATTTACATATCATTTTTAAATGGTGTGTCTGCTATCGTACTTTTGTGCCCATTAAATACAAGCACATAAAGCCTGGTTAGTGACATATCCTTGGAAGATACAGTTTGTGGCATATCTGGCTGTTGCCTTCATCCTTATGTGTAAACCTGCTTCAGATTTAATAACTGATATTAATTGAAAACCATTATGAAACACCTGCATGTCACAGGGCACTAATAAACCTTTTAATGAACACCTTTACATTTTGTAATAAACCAGATATCCATATAAAACCACACAACTCAAAAACAAAGAACTCCCAAAAGTCCTGAAATGATCGAAAATGTATGAACAAAACGTTCCGAGCTAAGCACACTGTAGATGAAGAGCCCCAGGTAATAAATTATGCATGTGCCCAATTTATTCTGCCTCAGCAACGCAATGCAACATTATTAACATGGGCTTGTAAACTGTCTTTGGTGCCCCAGTGTATTTACACAATGTATACCTGGAAAATTAAAAAAGGGGGGAAAGGGTTAATACAGTGAAACGCATAAACAGAGATTCCATACGGTGATTATGGCAAATTTAATAGAAAGCCCATAATTTTGCAGATTTACTAAACAAAATGTACAAAAGACTTTTATAACTTGCCCACATGCTGTGCACCACATTTCTTTGTGTTTTAGGAACTTTTTTAACCATATCTTCAAGATGACATGGTTTAGCAGGAACGGTGAAGAAGTTGTAGATAAAGCGCAAAGCTTAAAGGATATCTATCACCAGATCAAAGATTGTAAACCAAACATACATACATACTGGTGTGTGCCCCCTCTGGCAGGATCTGCTGTTCTTTTAGCTCCTTGTTCTGTTGTTTTTAAGAAAAATGGGCTTTAAAAGTTAGACAAATGAGCCTGAGGGGCTCCAGGTTCCATTAACTCCTCATTTGCATAATTTGAAAAGCCTTTTTTTTTGTAAAAACATAGGACACGAGATGCTAAAAAAAAGAAGATCCTGCCAGAGGGGACACACACTAGTATGTCAGTGTGCTTGGTTTACAATCCTTGATCTGTTGATAAATGTCATTTAAAGCATAAATAAATGCAATACTATTAGTTTTAGGCTCCCGACCAAAAGTTTCAAGGGGGACATGAGGCTTGCTTCTCTCTTTTGGCTGACCTCCTTGAATTTAGGAAACCACACAGGAAGCAAAGTTCCCTCAAAAACTGAAGTGATGTCCCATGCCTAAGGATGAAGTGGCTCCAGGGACTGAACTGGAATTAATAGAGTGATGTGTGAACCGGGAGTGTCATGATTATGTGTTCTTGTTTTTTCTCAAGCCAGCTTCCTGGGAGCTTTCCATAGACACGGTAAAATATATTTTTTTTTTCTTTTAGAAGACAATAGCGCAGGTGATGGTGAATCTTAAATATACTTCATTGGACATTGCTTATCCTCTACCTGCAATTATTGCTTGCAAACAAGTATTCCCTCTATTTAAGTATTCCCTCCCCCTTTAATGTTTCTAATGTCTTCCTCCCTACAGAGAGTCACTACATAGAACTACGTTTCTTCTTACAGAGGTGGAAAAATGACCTTGGTGCATAAGGAGATAAGCTTTCGTCTCCTCTCCTTATCTTTTAGAAACACTGCACACTGCGGGACAGAATGGAGAGAAAACCGGACATAACAGACTTTTCATTTTATAAAGTTTATTAAATAATGTACTATTATTATTATATTTAAATAGTTTCAAGCATTTAGTTATGCTTTAAGATGTAAAAAATGTGCTCCAAAATTTTGGCACAAAGGGGACCTGTCTCCTGTATTGACCCTTTCAAGGATATTTTTATCTCCTCTTTGAGGTGTAAAAGCAGTGTGTGATGTTAAACAATTTGCTAAATGCCCTATTGTGTCGTAATCCTCCTCGGACTTTGTCCTGGCTGCATCAAGTGCTAGGCAAATTCACATTGCATCTCACTCAAGAGATGCACTTTCAAAAGAAGGCGGAAACTGGTTTCATGTACCCACCACGGGGCACATTTACTAAGAACAGTGCAGTGTGCACTACGTACACAGTTTGCCTGTGTATAGTGTAGGGGGCGCCAGATTAAGGATTTCTGGTGCCCATTCTGCATGAATCTGCCACCTTCTGCACAGCTCCGACCACTTTTTTTGGTGCACCTTTAAAATAGGGCTTGTGAGACATTTCTGTGCATGATAAATCTGGTGCACAGTGAGACACAAATTTGGCGCAGACACTTTTTATATACATGTGCAAGCAGTTTGCTCTAGAAAGAACATGCAAAGTCCAACAGAAAACTGGTGCACATCCAGTAGACAATCCAGGACAATGGGGGAAATACGTTTGTTGATCAAGTGACTTGGCCAGGAACCAAACCAAGGGGGATTAAAGACTTTTTAAGCTGATCATTATTCCAAAACTTTGTTGTACTTGTTGTTATTGTTATAGAGACACTGGGAGATATCGTACACTAATGGATTGTTCCCTCTGCCACACTGAATATAAAAGGGGACCTTTCCTCCTAGTGTATGCGGCGGGCAAACCTACTTACTGAGTGAGTGCCAATAGAAAGAAACACATCTACATATACATAATATTATCATAATTGACCATTATATACTGGCTTGTTTGATTAACTTTCAACACAAAAAATCCCATGGTGGTCGTCTCCACAATCTGGCTACCGTATATATATTACATCCTAGAAACTAGCTATGGTGCTTTTCATTTACCTCTTCATCCAAACAGCCATTGAAGCATTCGGCATGTGTCTCTCAGCCCTTTCATGAAGCTTCCCCACCACTCATGAAACCCCTCACCCCTTATACAATGAGCTATTTCATTTCTCACATGGCTGACTTCATAGATTTTAATTGCCACAGTCACTGATATCTAAATTGTTGCATTTAAATTGGGTCTTTCATTATCAGTAGCTTAAATATCAATCACCGAGGCCCCTGACCTTCTGATAATTATTCCTTAAGCTGCAGAATTCCCCATGGGGCTTCATACAATGTTAGTGGTTCTGAATACAAATGTAATAAAAATGAGACAGCACAAATGGAGATTTATAAAGGATATAGAATAATTCCTTTATTTATATAGCGCACACAGATTCTGCAGCGCTGCACAGAGGTTGTCAAATCAGTCCCATGGGGCTCACAATCTAATCAATCTACCAGTATGTTTTGGAGTGTGGAAGGAAATGTAGGACCTGGAGGAAACCCGAAAAACAGAGAGAACATACAAACTCTTTGCAGATGTTGACTCTGGCACTTGAACCAGGTCCCCAGCGCTGCAAGGTTGTAATGCTAACCACTAAGCCACCATGCTGCCCCTATAAAAGGACTGTGCACTGTCAGGCATGGATGAGATCCAGACGCTTATATGATCCCATAAACCATTTTTAAAGTTAATTAAGGGCTGATTGTAAGATTTAAAGGGGTTGGCCTCTTTATTTCATGTATTTTGTAATGTGTGTGGAAGTTTGCGGGTCAGCCTCCAGTCTTTTACCTCATCAGCGAGACATACTTGACCATAAAATGGCCGCAGATGGAGGGTCATGTGATCTCTAATTCTCCATGGCCAATCTCCCTTCCAGGACCTTATAAGATTGTTCATCAATACAAACCTAAGCTCCTGGAAGGGAGATTGGCCATGAACAGTTGGAGTTCACATGACCCTCAATCTGTGGCTATTGTAAGGACAGATATGACATCTGATGAGGCAAAAGACATTTCTGTACCAGGGGTTTCAGTTTATATATAAAAAAAAGTAATATCTGATATCCTACTCCCACAGAAAACCTGAAGTAAAGTGGACAACCCCTTTAAGCAACATGTTTGCAGGTTTTTTTTATGGCACAAAAAAAGATGTAACTTGTTGTAGCTTTGGGTACCTGTACCAAGGTAAATTTTAGGTACCTGTGGCAAGGTACAGAAGGATAGTCATGGGATAATGTCTGGTTGAGAGACACCAGCAGTTAGACCCTACAGGCGCACATCAAACATAGGTATGGGGCACCACATTACTAATGTCGGGCTTGGAGCCAGGGTGCATATAAACACTTATGGATACATGAATTAAATTGCACAAAAAATAGATACCTAAAATGTAGAGGGAGGAAGCATCAAAGACAGCAAATGAGGAAAAAGATAAATGTGAGGACCATAGAGCCACCATTTCCATCTCACAGAGATGAATACATTATTGCCCACCCCTCTGAAGCCACATCATACCACTATACTGTTTTGTTGCATTTAATTTGGACCATGTCTATGGCTTTCTTGTGACTCATAACCCTCTTCTTACATTAGCAGTGACATAACCCTCTCCCCCCATGTTTGGCTCCTTTCAGATACTATATTAATACTGATCTGACCTCTGTGCTAAACACTGAAATATCTCCTTCAGTTTGACCCATTGGACAATGGTTGTCATTCCCCTATTGATTTGTTCCACAATAAACTAAATATTCATCATCTAAATGTGCAGTAAGTGACATCATACTTTAGATTTTATTGTAAGGCACAATGCATGGTACTGTACATGATGTTCTTTTGTATTCTTATGTTGAACTGATTGTGAATTTCTTATGCCTCATTTACATCCAAAACTTCATTGAATACTGCATGCGGCCGCTTACTTGGAGCCTAGGTGCACTGTACTGACAAACACAGGCCTGATATATATTCTGTAACACAACTGCACGGATGGATTTAATCTGCATAATACAATGTCTTTGACCCTGAACAAGCAGGGGCTGTCATAGAGGTGAAGTAGGGCTGATTGATGCAGGGCAAGCTCTTTCCATTTTCGTTCTTTTGATTTATTTCATAGTTCTGTTTATTTGATGCTCTTTGTAGATACCAAATATGCCAATATTTTATCTTCCATCATTTCAGTGTATGTGATCATTGCTTACATATCCAAGTGCAAAATATATACTAGACAATCTGTAAGGATGTAGCATTGCTACCACATTGGGGCTCATTTACCAAGGGTCTGAACGCCGCACTTTTGTCGAGTTTCCTGAATATTTCCGTTTTGTTCCGAATTGCCCTGGGTTTTTGGCGCACGCGATGGGATTGTGTGGCTGTCGGACAACCCGACAGATTTGGAAAAACTGCGGAATTAAAAAAAACTAAATGTGTCACAAGATCAAGCACTCACATGCACCAGGAAGAAGAAGGTGAACTCCGGCGGACTTCGACGCAGCAGCGACACCTGCAGGAATTCGGGCGCACAACCTTAGTGAATCGCGGCAGACCTGAATCCTCGTTGGACAACGCACCGTGAGATCGCGTCAGGACCGGGTAAGTAAATCTGCACCATTGTATGGAATCTGAAAGACTCTTTAAAAGTGATACTTTTTTTTATAGTTTTTGAGATTACAGTACTTTTCTATCAGATTAGTGGATCAGAATCTAGCTATGTGGCAACCAGAAGAATTTTTAATTCAGCAGATCTGGATGTGAATGGTCTATTAGAAAGAATGTAACTCAAGGAGAGCAGACATAAAGCGACATATTGACATTCTCTAATTTTTGTCTTGTATGAGTGCCAAATCCAGACAAGATGATGGTTTACATCTGCTTTAGTCAGGGCTGCCATCAGCAATTTCTAGGTCCTACCCTGCCAAGGAGATTGGACCTCACCCCTCTCCTCCAGATTCTGGGCGGTGTAGGGCGATTAGAGGGAGAGACTCTATTGAAAAGCATGGGGTTGTGGCGGTGGAGAAAGAGTATGAGGACAAGGAGTGGTGGAGCTAGGGACTGCAGAAGTACAAAAGTGTTTTGTTGAGTGCAAGAGAAGTGACAGGGACCAGGGACATGGAAGATTGGAAGGTTGGAAAGTGTTTTGTTCAGGGAAGGAAAACAGAAGGTGAAAGGTGTACTAAAGGGGATAGGAAACATAGGGTCTTTGTAGATTGCCTTTGGTGGGGAAGAAAGGTGACGATGGTTTGGGGAAGGGCAAGATGCGACACAATGAAATGACTGGCAGTTAGAGTCTTCCTACCTGGCAATATTACATAGATAGCCCTTACTGATGGCATTGCTGGCATTACTGCGTCAGAGTGGAAATGGCACCAGCAGGAACAAGGACTGAGGTCCACCACAAAGAAAGCTACCTTTCCTCACACAGATGCAGACCCACGTTGATCCTATGATGTGCTGGGTATGTTCCTTTCATCTAAGTCAGTGGTTCTCAACCTTCCTAATGTTGCAACCCTTTTTTATCCCACAGAGTAGACAGCATTCACGGGGATGCCCCACAGAGTAGCCAGCGGTCACACAGATGCACCCAGAGTTTCCAGCACTCATAGGGATGCCCCAAAGAGTAGACAGCATTCACAAGGATGCCCCACAGAATAGACTACGGACACTTGGATAACCCACAGAATAGCCAACAGTCACAACCATGCCCCACAGAGTAGCCAGCAGTCACTGGGATGCCCGCCAGCATAGCCCGCAGTTACAGGGTTCCCCCCTGAGTAACCAGCAGTCACAGGGATGCTCCAAAGAGAAGCCAGCAGTCACAGGGATTCCCCACAGAGTAAACAGCATTTACAGGGATGCCTCAAAGAATAACCAATAGTCACAGGGATACCCCACAGAATAGCCACCAGTCAAAAGTAATTACCTGCCTGTGCTCCCATAGCCTTTCCGGTCTTCTGTGGCTCTATATGTGTTAGGGCGGGGGCAGCATGGCTCGTCATTGCCCTGTAGGTGTCTGGGAGATTGCCCGCACAGGTGTAACTGTGCAGCACTGCTTTATTGATCAAATGTACTTACATCTTACATTGCATGTACATTAGATTATTCAATAACAGGGAAGTGACTGGTGTCTCAGTCCCTAAAACCACTAGAAAAACGGTCATTTGACCCCCAAAGGGATCAGACCCACAAGTTGAGAGCTGCTGATCTAAGTGATGATATATGGGCGCTATTATGTCTGGTAAGTGGTGGCAGCAGGTGGAAAGCAGTAGCCCCTCTTCATTGCACTCATGTCCGGGCCCTATATACAGGTCTCGTAAAACATAATTTTCTCTCCTCAGAACACCAGGAGACTTCACATGTTTCATAACTGATAAATGACTTTTGATAGTGGAACAAATGTGAGATGACATTAAGATCTCTACCCCCAGGACAAACCTCTCACATGTGCCTTGCCTTGACTTTCATCAGTGACAAATGCTTTCATTTCTGGGCTGCAAGTGTTTTTGGTGCAAAGCAATAAAGTTCTCTGCTCAGTGTGTTTAGCATTTGGTGCCGCTGTCAGCATAACACTGATGTATTGATTCACCATAGCAGTATAATTGTCTAAAACCGAAACAATTTACTGACATTTCAAGCTAAGTATCCGCTTCTTGGTTTTACAGCAGAAGACGATGATCAAAGGGCTAGGCAGCTCTGATGAGTCGATCTCTCCAATTCTTCTTGAAGTGTTTATTGTTGCTATACATTTTTATCACCTACTTCATAGTTTTGTCTATTTCTAGGAAAAATGGATAACAATAAATATGTCCAAAATCACAGCTTCTTGACGGATTAGCTAATCAGGAGCCTAGAAAGACTGGGTGACAATTTGTATAGCAGATATAATGGAACATATATTGATTATTACTAGTGATGAGCGAGTATACTCGTCCGAGCTTGATGCTCGGTCGAGTATTAGCACCGTTCTGCACGCGTGTCTCCGGAGCAGATCGCAGATGTCCCGCAGACACGCGTGCAGAACGGTGTTCTCCGCAATAGTATTTGAAGAACAATATGTGTGAAGAACAACTTGCAGATGTTGCCAAACATCTGCAAGTTGTTCTTCACACATATTGTTCTTCAAATACTATTGCGGAGAACACCGTTCTGCGCGCATGTCTCCGGAACAGATCGCAGATGTTCCCGAACATCTGCAATCTGTTCTGCACTGTGTTATTTCACTGTGCTCGTTCAGTTTGTAATTTTACTGAAAAATGCTCGGGTCTCCCATTGATTTCAATGGGGCTCGTTACTCGAAACGAGCACTCGAGCATCTGGAAATGTTTGGCTCGAGTAACGAGCACCCGAGCATTTTAGTGCTCGCTCATCTCTAATTATTACCAAGCTTTCCCAGGGAAAGATATAAGAAATGAAGTGAAATTCCTGCCATATCTGATAGAAAGAGGGAAGCTCTATAATATATTTAGGTTTATATGATGTGGAGCATGATTTTTGATGCACCCCTATAGCTATTCCATTGCAGACATGCACTCATGTACACACATGACTGTACAGTATATTGACCCTACTGACCATGATTTTGCTGGAAAGTCATTCCTATGGTCCAATTGAACAGTGATCAAAACAACTCTTTGGATGATCAGTGGTAAAATTATAAAAAGCATTAGATTTTATATTATATCTGAAGCTACTGAAGTTACTTCTTTAGAACATGCTGCTACCCAGGCACATCGCTTAAAATGACTTCCTCTCTGCAATGACAGGGAAATTGATGGCGTTATGTCATCAACAGTAAATTGCAGCAGTTTGTTAAAATTATTGTTTAACTCGCTGCCTGACAGCCTAGAAAATAGCTCATCCTTATTTTACAAGGAAATGGCAAGCAGGTCTTCAGCCAGAAAAATGCTTGACTTCTTCAGCTTGGCGATCCCCACTGTTCCCTGCTTCACCTGAAAGGAGTCATGAGCATTGATAAACTGATGAATAAACTCTGCAAAATATGGACATTTCACCTACAAGCCACAGCAGAACTGGAATCTAATGAGCCATAATTCAAAATACATAGCTGAACCCTACAGATAGTATTTTTATTGTACAAGTCTTCCTATATGGGGATGAAATACCCAATGGGCCCCATAGGGTACAGGGACCCCCGCAATGCATTCCCCTGCATATAAGGCTACTGCAGTTGCGGCTACAATATTTAAAGCAAACCTGTCATCAGGAATGTCATTTTTAGATTAGTTTAAGCTACCTGGCTCCCTTCCAGCAGTAGCGAGTCCCTGGGGAGGGGGCAGCTGCAGCCTGTGTGTGCCTGTGTCTCCTATTGCATTCTTCCTCTACTCCTCACCATCCCCCCACATGGCTGCTCAATGCTCAAGACAGGAAGTGGGGTGAGAGCTGCATGAGTCCCTCCTGGGACTCATCCCACTCTACTCACAGGGAGCCAGGTAATATAAAATAAACTATTGTAAACTACTGAAATGATTCAGAAGGCATAACATCAGCACAGCATAGGCTATTGGAACCTGTCACCAGCTAAAAATGACAATCCTGGTGACAGGTTCGCTTAACCTGCTATGGAAAAACAGGTACTGGATCCCAAGAATTTGTTATAGGAAATAGAATCTATACTCCAACAAAAACAACAAAATCTTAATTTTAGTAAATAATTGTATTCCACGTATTGTTATTCTTATACCTTCCCTATATATTGTTTTCTTCCTCAAGAACATGAAAGTAATACATGTGCAGCATGATAAGTGTCCATTGTCCAATGCTGACTTATAAGAAGATGCAGGGTCCAACAATCTTATGACTTGTCTGAGGATGCATGAAGAGTATAACACATAGGTTTTCACTACTACTTCCACTTATTTAAAGCTTTATATGTACAGTATATGTAAAGCAAAACATTTAGCAGACAGCATGACATTAGATATGAGGTAGTAATCCCAATGAAGGCCATTTCAATCAATAGCCACCGTGTATGAAGGGCAAAAACAATGTAAAGAAATCAGCATGCTTGGGTACAAAGCTGCACATTACTGAGATCCACAGTAATAAAAAGCATGACTTGACAATGGGGTCCATCCAGCAAGTTACCTACCTGGGGTCCATTGTATCCCCCAAGGACTGATTCATGCCTGGTGCTCCCTGCTCGCTCCCACTGGGACAGAGTTGTTGGTGGTCAGTACGCTGCCTGTATGAAAAAAGACTAGGTTGACAGGAGATAGGAGAGTTCCCCAATGTCTGGCACTCCTCTCCCGCCTGCCAACCTGTTACGCTTTCTGTTTCATACGACTTGTGCCTTCACCACCAGTAAATGATATTGCTAGCAGGACAGAGTAGAGTAGCACCTGGTGCATGCCAGACATTGGGAGATCCACCTGGTTACATTAATATCCGAACCCAGGCACGTAATGTCCAAGCCACTCAACGTTTTCCAACAAAGAATAATGTATATTACCAATGCTATATGTGTGTAGTGACAAATCCCTATGCTGGTAGAGTCTTACGTGAGCTGGGTGAAAGGGGTCAAAATGGACAACCATTGCTAGTGTAGTGCGGCAACTATTACCTAAAGCAAAAAATCTTACAATAAATTATTAAACCAGTGAGTGTACACGTCGAATATCTTTATTTGACTTGTAATTTGGATTTCCCAGAAGCTGTCCCCCTCTGCAATCTACATCTATAGTTTGCATTCCCCTCCATGATTTTGGGTAGAGACCTAGGTGCTGTGAATCACTACTTTCCCTCTCCACTACATAGTGTTTCTATTTAATCTGACACCTCAGTGAACTTCTGTCCGTCTTGCTAGCAGGATGGAATTCAGCAGAGATTTCAGACTGAAACTAGGAAGCGAAGGGAGGTGGCATGAGTGTACATCTTGACAGAAGTGTACGGCACACGTCGGGGTTGGGTGCATGGAGATAGCTCACGGGCTGAGCCCTCTCCATAGCCGGTAAGTCTTTGCTGCATGTTGCAGCAAACACTTACCAGTAACACCCGCAATCGGTGCTAGCAAAGCTGGACTCCAATTAAGGAGTAGAACCATCTCAAGGAGGATAGGAAGGTAATGGACTGCATGTGAGTTAAATATCATTGCTTGTGACTGGGCCAGGATTTACAGCAGAAGAGAATGGGGTACTAGGTCTGGACTATGGGAACACTTAGTAGGTGAATACTTTTTGTGTATTTAATGGACCAGTTTATACTTTACAGAAAAATGTCAACTACTAAAAAATGTTTTCCCTTAACCAGAATTTTTTTTTATTTTAGTAAAAATCTGAGAATTATTCACAGATAAGCTCATTAAGCGAGAATTTAATGTCAGCTAGCTCCCATCAACTTACTTCTGCTTCAAGTTAATTGCATTGTCCATTCTTTAAAGACGACATTAAACTGATAAATAAATATGTCACATTTGTGAAAAACATGTATTTTTCACATGATGTCTATACAAGATAGTCATATTATCTGGTGGATTCACAAACTCAAGCTCAGAGCTATAGTCGCAGCCCATGATCGCTATTTCTGCACTCAAGCTCAGAGCTTTATACTTCCAACAGCCAATCAGTGGTGGTGGTATCTCCCCCCTAATCTGATATTGATGTATTTAAAATAGACCAACAATATGCTGATCCTAGAAAACTCCTTTATTTTTGGGATTCCTTGCAGGACCTTGGCTTCACCAAGTTAAGGGTGTCTTACCCTTCAGTCCATCCATAACCCTGATGCCCATATAATCCATTTCCTCGCTTCTCCTATGCCTCTCCTCTCTTTCTCTCCACCCATTGCCCAGCGAATTAAGTTTAAAGTATTAACCTTGCCACATACTTCTCTAATCAGCCAATACAGTCCCATATGTAATCTCCTTTTCCTCACAAGACCACCTGCTTCAATCTCCTACTATCCGCTCTTCTCACAACCGTCTCCAGGACTCCCATGCATCCCCCAATCTCTGGAGCACAATAACCAAAACTGCTATACTACGTCACCTAGTATCCCCATCTACCCTCCCATATAGACTTTGAGCCCTCAAGGTCACAATACTCCTTCACTTTCTCTAGTTTTTGTATTTTTTTGACTTCCATTTGCTCTCATCTTAATGTTGTATATGTGAGACTCATCATACGTATATAAATAATATTAATAAAGATGAAGCAATAAATGGAACGTTTGAGTAGACAAAATAATTTAGTGGTTTGATCTCTATGGAATTTACCCTTACCAACTGAATCTGAATTTGCTGGGAATGTGACTTAAAATTTGGGACAATTCTGCCATATTTGGGACTTTGATCTTTTTGATTATGATCTTATAGGTTCTACAAGCAAGTCACCGGGGCACCAAAAAAAATAATAAAAAAAAATAAATAATATAATAAATCCTGATGACAAGCAATAACATACAAATAACCTCTTGGCCTTTGTTGTCCAACACAGGAGAAGTCTGAAGATAAGAAATTTTAAACTGTTCTGGTGGTCAAATGAAAAAAGGTATAGCAGGAATCTATTTGCAAAATGTTTTTTTTCTTTTTTGAAGTTTGGATGACAAATTAGATATAGCATATAGACAGATAGAGGGTTGATGACTTACTTTCCCTCCGACCCATAGCTGTTCATGCTGTCTTCTATTGATTCATGGCTTGCTTGCCTTACTGTTCGACTTGGCATTTCGACAGCGAGTCCAGTTTCAGTACTACGCTGAATAGCACCTTTAAGTTTACGTCCATCTTCTGAAAGACAAGAAGCATTAAAATTATTTTACATGTTGTTCAAAGATAAGAATTATATTCTTATTTAGGAGTGCAACAACCAAATGCCTCAGCTGGCCACTGGAGATAAACATTAGAGAACAATGTATGTATCTGATCACATAAAATCACAGCAGCCTCCATGTTGGATGGAGAGGAGCAGAAGCCCATGGAGGCATGCTGTGATTTTATGTGAGGCATACAAGGTGTACATTTTGCAAATGTTAGAGGGTAAAAGACCTTAAATGACATCACTCTGGTCACATGACATGAAGTGTTGAATGGTGAAAAGGAGGCATGGGACATGGCAAGGAGCCGTTGGACTCGGCCAAGCAGGTCACGCTCCCTCTGACTTGCTCTTTGATCTGTCTGTATGTCATGTAAGATAACAAAGTTGATTTTATGGGGATGTGAGCAAAACAATTTATAGCTAAAAGAAGGATGGGATTTAGTTAAAAGGGCTCTATGAGAACCTGTCACTGAGAACCTGTATTTGTGAAAAAAGTGGTAACAGGTTCCCTTTAAAAACATTTTATTACAAGAACAGTAGGCATCTGATTCTCCTTACATTGTCATAAAAGCTAATATTGTATGACATCTGATATGAATTCTGTTTATTGGGGGTTCAGTATTTCCCTGCATTGTACTATCTATTAAAACTACAAATTTAGCATCTCAACAGCAAAAACCTACATTAAACTTTATTATTCTACAACACCACAACCTAATAGAGAGGACTGTCAGTTTTAGTAGATTATTGAATTTCCATTTCTAGAGTATTATTTTCTGAGAACTCTGCTTTGTATGGTTCCTGTTATTTCTTCTAAGACTGCATTAATAAATACATGGGTGTTACTCAATGTCAAAGGGGTGTAGGGACAGTATATTCAGAAATTCCTTGGTGGAATATCAAAGATACAATGCAGTGTTCTAAGAAAAGATGATAAAAATTGGTATATTATGGGTAATATAAAAAGTCTTCTTTAATGGGATATCCAGACCTTAAAATATTAATGACGTATCCTAAGTGTAAGGCCTCAATATCAGATTGTTGGGAATCCTACACCCAGCTCCCCAACAGATGAGCTGCTGACAAACAGAGAATAAAACAGAAATCAGACAGCTTCATTCTCTATATCAGCGGTTCTGAACCTGTGTGTGGCGACCCCTTTGGGGGTTGAACAGCCCTTTCATAGGGTTCACCTAAGACCATCAGAAATAAGTGTTTTCCAATGGTCTTTGGAACCGAGACGCTACAGGGCAGAGTGCTGGCTCCCACCTCCCATGGGTGGCAGAGGAGTATGGGAGCTTTCAGGACAAGAGCATGGTATGTATGATAGGAGATCAAAGGCTGCACCGGGTAAAAGGCTTCAGAGGCCTATAGCTAGAGATTCATTATTGTGACTACTGGCTACAGAGGGCAGAAACTGTGACTACTGGGGGGATCACTGTGACTACAATTACGAATCATAGCAGTAGCAAAATGACAGTTATGAAGTTGCAACGAAAATTATTTTATGCTTAGGGGTCACCATAACATAAGGAACTGTATTAAAGGGTCATGGCATTAGAAAGTTTGAGAACCACTGCTCTATGTAGAGGCTGGATTAAGCTACTGCATTTTAATTCCTAATCAATTGAAAAGGAATTGATCTGCAGTAGCCTGATTTGGCCACTACAAAATGAGGGCTGCTGTTGGCTTCCTTTTCTCTGCTTAATCTGTAGGGCTGGCAAGTGTTACAACCCACCCAATCTGATACAAAGGAAATATTTCATAGATATTATATCAATCTATTTTGTGTGAAATACATTAGATGCATAGAGAACCCATAGTATAGATAAATTATTATTATTATTGTATAATTATTAGGACTAATTTCTTACTCAGATTCATACGGTCATTGTCATTAACCCAACAAAGTAGATGATGGCATAAATCCAAGCAGAGCCTCTTTTCTATTGTGAACACATGGAACAAACAAACAAGAAAGAACAAGCTTCAAAATGCACGTGCTGATCCTTCATGTGGATTGATATCAAACACTAACGAGTAAAAAAAAATCAATAAACAGAGGAAGGAGTGTAATAGCTTTGTTAAAGTAATCCAAAAGCGAATCAACGGAGAAATGCACCAAGGCTGGCTGTGTCTGGGGACCGCTGCACCATGCCCCAGTTATGTCATTTCCAGCTATTTATAACCAAGTTGGGAAAAAATTCTTTCACTGTGAGTTAAAATATGCATGAATTGGATTACAAAAAAAATAAACTAAAAAAGGCGCATTGCATTTTCTACTTGTGAAATCTGAATGGGGCTGGTGCAAGAGGAGGAATGTCTCCGGACAATGAAAGCTATTGCATGGTGCCAGACCACTTACCCCCACTCAGAACCTACCTGACACTATATAACTTCATTAGCATATCAGTAGTTTAGGAATGGGAGGTGTGATTAAAAAACTGCAACGGCACCAGACTCAATGGAGTGGAGCCTTTTGATGAATGCAATGATTTGGTGGAGGGGATTGACAGTGAAAAAAGATGAATATGCTCGTCCTAATTACATCCAACATTAGGACAAGCATACTCATCCTGCATTAGCCCAAGCATACTGGCACTGCAAGCGTATCAGCACAATATATGTGTATAAATATATGTATTCCCAGAAAATCCTCTTTAAACTAAGACCTCTGTTAAGTAAATGCCAAGAAAATACAAGTACGGCAAAATGATGCCATCAATTGTTCGCAGTTTTGACTTGGTGGCCTATCTTTAGGATGGTGGGGGCCTACATTCATACCCCGCACTAATCAGCTGGCACAACACAGTGCATAGAGCCAGAAACAGGTGGCTCCATGCCCTGTGTAGTGGTTGGGTACAGTAACTGCAGGCTTGGCCCCCATTGAAGCTTTAAGAAATACTGAGAAAATTGATGTTTCACAGATATATACCTCAGCCTTCAAGTGCAATTCTGTCTGGCCTGAATACACATTTACCTACAGACAGCCAATAATGCAGACATATTCTTATAATATCCAACCCTTTGCAGCAATCACAGCTACATGCTGGAGTCCTTTTACTTCTATAGTTTAAATTTTGTCTCTAGATGAAAGCACTGAGATATTTAATGGGAGAAATAACTCAGCCATGGAGACAGTATCATTGTGTGCTCTGATTTATTCTGTCAAAAGGGAAATATGACAAGTGCCACATGGTTATATATAGATCTAACGCACATGAAGAATGGAGCTGACGCCTTTCCTTAGGTTTAGTTAAATATCATTTCCACCTGAATCTTTGTTCTTCTATCAGTAAATGACTTGTTCAGTCTGAGAGAACTCAAGTCTTACTAATGCTATACGAGTAAAGCGGAAATCTGTAAAATATTAGTTCTATAATATCTTAGAATTCATCTAGGACATTTACAACATTGTATTAAAAATGCTTAGCTACTTCTCTTTATTTCTCTTGTACTGATTTTAATTTTGTTATGAATATAAACCTAAAGCATCCCTCACATTCCAACAAACTTTGCACATATCAGTAGTCCAGTGTGTTCACACGAGAATCAGAGTTTATGGACATTATCTGCTTTGTACTTCTCTCCTCAGCAGGGCTGGATTAAAGGAGGGGCTCCTGGGGCTCGAGCCCCGGAGCCCCCACCACTTTAGCTTTTTAAGGGGCCCCCACCAGTTCTGATAGTCAGCGACTTAACTCAGCCCGTGGCAGACCACATCGCAAATAGGGGTCTAGGATGTCAGCTGTGTTAGTGAGACACTGCTGGCGTCCGATCACTACATGCTGCCGCCAAAACCGTGCATCGACGATCTCCCCCAGTGATAGGAGCTGTGTCTTCAGTGGCCGGCAGCTGCTTGAAGAGTGAGGAAGAGCCTGCAGCGTCGTGGGATTACTGGAAGGGAAAGTGAGGTAAGTATGAAGTTTATTATTTTGTGGCCATTTTCTACAGGGGACTGGCGGCTAAATTCTACAGGGGAGCTGGTGGCTGTATACTAAAGGGGGCTGGTGGCTGTATACTACAGGGGGCTGGTGGCTGTATTCTACAGGGGGCTGGTGGCTGTATTTTACAGGGGGCTGGTGGCTGTATTCTACAGAGGGCTGCAGGCTATATACTACAGGGTTTGGCAGGCTATATACTACAGGGGGCTGGCAGGCAATATACTACAAGGGGCTGTCAGGCTACATACTTTCAAAAACATTGTTGAAAGGGCCCCCACCAGCAGCGCCCAGGGGCCCCCACCACCCTTAATCCGGCCTGCTAATTTGCAGTCCTCTCTGTGCTAGTGGGTGGAGATGTAGCAGCTGCGACTCACCCTTCTCCTTTAGAACTTCACACATTTCACACATCTCCGCAGAGCGTCTATGTAGTCTTTAGTGATGTTCCTTCCATCTTGCTAGCAAGAGGAATTCAGCAGAGTCAGTGGATAATTTATATTGCTAAATTTTATGTGTTCCCTTACGCTACTGATTTAGGCAAAGTTTTGCAGGTCTGAAGGGCTCTGGGGCCTCATTCTCCTGGTCCTTTGACTATGTAACTGAGGGATAAGTACAAAGGGAAAAAATGAGAATAAGATTTCCCTTCTAACAGAGTACGTTCCACATTATTTTCTATGGTGTTTTATGTTATTGTGTTGATATAATTTTGTTGAAGCTTGTGCTCAGCGAAATACACACCTGGTGGTGAGCATAGTGGGGACATTTTGGAAAAGCAAAAGTGTTATCTTTTGCGAACAGAGCAAACAAAAATTCTTCTCCACTGAAGTTGGGAATATTATGGCCACTTGATTTGACGGAGGGCATACACACAATAAGGCACAGTGGGGCACATTTATAAAAAGCAGTGCAAACTCCACTATGTGCCGTCTGTACTATGTGCAGTTTGCCTCACTAATCTGTAAAGTGCGCCAAATTCATGAATGGCCCAGTCTTCATGAATCTGGCGCCCCCTGCATTTTTTTTGGTGCAATTTGTTCATGCTGCAGAATTGTGGCGCAAACTCTGACTAAGCAGTAACACGCTCCTTTGGGTGTACATTTTTTCTGTCTTGTCAGACACAATGCAGCCGTGACTCAAAACTGGCGCAGACACTGTATAAATACATGTGCAAGCAGTTTGCATGTTCTTTCCAGTGCAAAGTCAAACTGAAAAATTGCAAAGCCAGTATAATAGAGCTGGGCCGTTGTATGTTACAATTTATATGGTTTTGTTGACCTTTAAATTGAAGATGTTTAAGCGCTGCAATATCCTTTGCCCTTTATATTACAATCCTTTTTAAGAGAAACACTGCGTCAGTGCCCTCGCCGGTCTGAGTACGCAGACCTCTGTGACTGCATGGCTATGCTGGAAATAAGTAATATCAAGCTGGTGAAGACCAGAGAGATGGAAGTTTGCATTTTCAGCTGCCCTGAGTGTGACACTGAGTCACTTAACACACGCACTCCTGGCTCCAATAGTAAATGTTCATAAGCAATGCCGACAGATGGGCTCTAGGAAAATACGCCTAATTTATCCATGATATTTGGATACACTCCACTGCAGAGCTACAGAATTGCTAAGTTTTAATTGCTACCTATTACAAGAGGCATTTTACTCACATGAATGATGTCATTGGAAATGATGCCTCATTATCCGTGGACAATAAACAGGTTGGTGCAGGTGTCACATATTACACTAAGTCGCTCTTCAGAAGACAATCTATACGTGAGACCTCTAGAGCTCCTAAGGAGTCGCTTCAGAATTATCCCGCAGTGCTCTAGAAGAGTATTAGAAATGCAGCTTACAATACCCCAGGCTTCACAAGGAGGATAGTAATATCGGTGCTCAGGTAGTCTGAGCGGTTGCAAGGAGGCGGAGGGAGCTTGGCTGCATGAGCTCCCTTGCTCATCATAGGGTAGACCGTGGAAGAATAAAAGGGATTTTTGAAACAATAGTGAATGCTATAGAACACTGATGGTGAACCTTTTAGCAACAAACTGCCCAAACTACCCCCTTTTATGTTGCAAAGTGCCAACATGACAATTTGAGCAGTAACCTATTGATCTCTGCTGTATCACAAGTTTCAATGATATTGGTGTCCTCAGTACACCAATACAATATAAAGCAGGAGACATTTGGATTGTAGCTTCCCTCCTGGGTCCCCTGAAGAGGAAGAATCAGGGGACCCAATGATAACCCATCTCTGTCCACACCTTCTCGCTCCTCCTGTAGTCTTGGCAGCCAAGTAGGTGCCACCTTAAAATAGCACAGAGCGTGGCGTGTCATAGGCTGTCTTGAACTACAGGAGGAAGCCTTGAGTCCTATCTGGTAAATTCTGTACTGGGTGCCCACAGAAAGGGCTCCGAGTGCTACCTCTGGCAACCGTGCCATTGGTTCGCCACCACTGCTATAGAAGCTACATTAGCAGCAATGGAACCATTGTAAAGTAAAGAACAAGGTTCTGTTTGTGGTTTGTGGGGCATATCTAAGTTGACAGGTTCCCTTTAAATGGCAGTCTTGGCTGCAGGGTAACAAATGGAGAAGAATTCTCATAAATGAAAGCCAAGGGTGATTAAGACTACCATTGGCTCTGGGCTGTATGAATATTATAGCCTCTATATAGTCTGGAATTTACTTCCTACATATGGTGATAGAATCAGCTTCTTGGGGAATGGAGGAGGCGTCCCTTATGCCTGCTTTCAATCTGCGGTTTTATGACTTTCGAAGATCCTGAAATGGCTCTTGTGTACATGTGTATTGAGGACAGGAAAAGATGTATGAGGATTTCATGGGTGAAGGCTCTTCTGAGTATGAAATTTAGTGAGTGGTTTGGGTGGTCATGGCCCCATAGAAGGCTTGGGCCCCATACTACTGCCCACACCCCTTATATTCTAATCCACTACTGATGAAAGCATTGTGTAATCTAGTTGATTTCAAACTACTAATGTCAGTCGGTGGCAATTTATCAAACAGGGGCTCTGGTTCATAGAGAAAGTGGAATATAGGGGGTAATATGTATAGTTTATTTTGAATTATTTTAAATCCGTTTTGTACTGTATTTGGACTGGAGAAGCCCTTTATGCTTTACACACAGTATTTTCACATCAAAAAGACATAAATATTTGCAAGTGTTCAATATTTTATTTCACCCCCACCTATTTTTTTTAGATGGTTCAGGTTTAGCTGAGGTCTTCATAACTTATGTCAGAAAACTGGTGTAAATCATAGGTTAAATATATGCCGGCTACAAGCTGTTTCTGAGGCACAGGCTGCCAAAAGATGTGCCAAATGCATTACTTACCTAATAAATTAAGCTCTTCCTATTCTGGCACCCTGGCAGACACTATTCTTCATGAATTCTCCCCATTGTGTATCCTTGACCACATAACAATTTGGTTGCTATCTGAACTAGTATAGAACATTGGATTTGATGATGAAGCACAAGCAGGGTTAAAAGTGAAGTTTTATCTTTAATGATTTTTGTCTTGTTAGGGAACTGATTCGATTCTGATGCCCAATGCTGGCATCCTAAAAGGCAACCGTTTACGATCTGTCAAGAACTGCTTGAGATGAAAGGGACTGAAACGCGATCGATTTTCTGCCAGCCAATGTCTCCTGTAGAGCTATTTCGGGTAGACCACAAACGTTTACAAACATCCTACGTTAAGGAGAGGAGTTATCAATATCCCAGATCCAGCAGGAATAGGTTCTCCTGTGATGGCACGGGCCTGCTATGACAGGCTGCAGATGGATTCCCTCCTACAGAAGATACTGGGGACATTAACCTCAATTGTATCCTGTTTCCTCATACAGAACATTCCCACACAGCAGATGCGTTGTCTAATTGCCGCTTTGTATTATTTTTTCAATTTTGCAGAGCTTGAGTTTTATGAATACCTCCAAGAAAAATCATTTCATTATTTGCAATTATTGGATTTAGATTCTTAAGCTATGGAAGTTGGAACTGCTGATATATGCAAACATAAAAATGCACTGAGATACAAAGAATATAGTAATGTTATAAACACAGGGCAACACAACACAGTTAAGCCATAAAAACGGTCAGGAGACTCTTCAGTAGTTGCTTCCTATAAGTAGGTGTGAGGGTACAAAAAGTCTCAATTATACACAAAAAAAAGATACATTGTGCAATGTAAAATTTTGTGAAAATTACTCCATTATTTCACTCATTATAAAACTCCTCCAATCTATGCATAATTGATTTGAGACAGTATGGCCTGATTATTTTCTGGACCTACAGATGTTACAAAGTATTATTTGACATACACTGGAGATCAAAATTAGAGAACAACACACAACTTCCTAAATTTCAATTGTAATTACGGTATATTGAGATAATTGTAAAAGAACACTGATCAAAATTGGAGAACCCGTTAAGGGGGTGTCCACATGTTGCAGTTAAAATTGCATCTCAATCAGTTTTAAGGTGGCTTTAGATGCAGTTTCTTATTTTAGCAAATTAAAATCATGAACTGAACAGGTGAATCCCATTTGTTGAACGGGTTTCCGCTTCAAAATGAAATTCACCTGTTCAGTTAATGTCTTTCACTTGATAACAATGCAGTTTGAGGGATCTTTCAAATTGGAGTTAGACCTCAGATCTGTTGGGCATCCGTTGCATTTTTTCTCCTTTGTGTCTCCAATTTTTTTCCATTTTTCTCCATGTCCGCAAAAAAAAACCTGATGGTTTAACACTGCTTTTAAAACATCACATCTGGTTTTTCATATTCATCAGTGAAAAAAAAACGGATGTTTGATCAGTTTATTTTGCACACCAATTGCCTTCCCTGATCCACATACATGAAAAATAGGACAGGTTACATAAACTGGATTAGTGAAAATACAAGCCAATGTGAAAACAGCCATTGAAAACAATGACTTTGAGAGGCCTCCGTGGAAATTATTGAACCACGGATGTGAAAAACAACGAACCCTTAACTGCAACGTGTGGATGCACCCTCAAACTGCTGCAAATTATTGGTGTTAATCTGGCACCTGGTGCTTATTTCAAAAAAGGAAAAAAGAAAAAAAAAATAAGCTCACAGTGAATGTAACAGCACCAGAATAAACTGCGAGGACGGGTGCTGGGATTCTAAATCTTTGGTCTGGAACCAAGAAAATGAATGCAAAATAAAAATAATACAGGCGCTGTAGCACAACAGTTCCCGCACTCCAGGTAGGAAATTTGAGACAAAAAAAGGAAAATAAATTGGGGGTCATGGTGGGGGAAGATGAAGAAAGGGCCAATCTATTAAATATCATATTTTCAACCGCCTCAACACCTCTAAAATAGTCAAATCACCAAGCCCAGATGGTATACACCCCCGAGTTCTGCATGAACTATGTACCGTGAAAGACAGACCATTATCTTTAATATTTGAAGATTCCCTGAGGACTAGTTCTGTTCCATAGGACTGTTACATAGCAAATGTGGTGCCAATATACAAAAAAGGATCAAAAAGCGATCCTGGAAACTACAGACCTGTGAGTTTAACTTCTGTAGTGGGGGAAATATTTGAGGGGTTTGTTAGAGATGCTGATACAGTGCCACATAAAAGGTTGGTTCATAAAATGAGACTGCTGGGACTAGGAGAAAATCTGTGTATTTGGGTAAGTAATTGGCTTAGTGATAGAATACAGAGGATCGTCTTTAATGGCACATTCTTAGATTGGGTTGACGCTACCAGTGGGGGGCCACAGGGGTCAGTATTGGTGCTGCTCCTTTTTAAGAGATGGGGGAACTTGAATACAATGCCATAATACAAAATTTGGGGTTATTCAGTTTAGAAAAAAGACGGCTGAGGAGAGACCTCATTACAATGTACAAATGCCTAGAGGAGAGGAGATTCTACCATCACCATAGACAGGGGGTATCCTCTACACCTAGAGGAGAGGCAGTTCTACCATCACCATAGACAGGGTGTATCTTCTACACCTAGAGGAGAGGAGGTTCTTCCATCACAATAGACGGGGACATCCTCCACACCTAAAGGAGAGGCAGTTCTACCATCGCCATAGACAGGGGGCGTCCTCCACACCTAGAGGAGAGGAGGTTCTACCATCACCATAGACAGGGGGCATCCTCCACACCTAAAGGAGAGGCAGTTCTACCATCGCCATAGACAGGGGGCCTCCTCCACACCTAGAGGAGAGGAGGTTCTACCATCACCATAGACAGGGGGCATCCTCTACACCTAGAGTAGAGGCAGTTCTACCATCACCATAGACAGGGGGCATCCTTTACACCTAGAGGAGAGGCGGTTCTACCATCACCATAGACAGGGGGCCTCCTCCACACCTAGAGGAGAGGAGATTCTACCATCACCATAGACAGGGGGCATCCTCTACATCTAGAGAATAGACTGTTCTACCATCGTCATAGACAGGGGGAATCCTCTACACCTAGAGGAGAGGAGGTTCTACCATCACCATAGACAGGGGGCATCCTCTACACCTAGAGGAGAGGAGGATCTACCATCACCATAGACAGGGGGCATCCTCTACACCTAGAGAAGAGGTGGTTCTACCATCACTATAGACAGGGGGCCTCCGCCACACCTAGAGGAGAGGCGGCTCTACCATCACCATAGACAGGGAGCATCCTCTACACCTAGAGGAGAGGCAGTTTTACCATCGCCATAGACAGGGGACATCCTCTACAGCTAGAGGAGAGGCAGTTTTACCATCGCCATAGACAGGGCTCTACCATCGCCATAGACAGAGGTTCTTTACTGTAAGAGCAGTGACTATGGAACTCTCTGCAGCGGGAGGTTGTTATGGCTGATACTTTGTACATGTTAAAGAGAGGCCTGGATTACTTTCTGGAGAGCAAAAATATCACGGGTTATGGGGAAAAAATATTGAATTTCTAAAGGTTGGAGTCTTTTTCCAATCTATATACTATGATACTATGAAGATACTGTTCTAGTAGCATGGTGTACGCCTTACAAAAAATCCATCAAATGTTCATCAATGGAGATTATATTATTTCTGAAAAAAAGTGAACATACATTGTTCTCTAATTTTGATGTCCAGTGTAGGTGTCACTTGGATAATCATTATTGCCTAAAAATCTATAAAATATAAGTAGCGATCACTAATAAAGGGAGGACTTTTATTGTTCTTTCCACACATCAGCTTCAATCAGACACTAATAAATGCATACATTCTGGGCAACTTGTCAAAAATCCCAGATCTTATTTTGAAAATCTGGAACGATTTACTTTATATTTGTTTATTGTATAAGTAGCAAACCATCTGGCCATCAGCTCTGTGGCGCGGGATCACACGTTGAAAGCCGCAGCCATTGAAACGCCAGCTGTAGTTGTGGCAATGTAGCCTGAGATATGTGCTTTACATTATGCTGATCAGACCATAAGAAATGAAAGTCATCTTACACAGATGATAAATTATTTATATCCTACACGTGTTGTACAAACACTAAGCTTAACCATGTGAGACAATAAAACCTAATTAAAGACATTAGAAGCTGGTTTTGTTTGCAGAGTGCTGCCAAGCTGGGCAAGCGTGCCTTCCAGATGACCAGGAAACGGGTTATTGAGCCAATATTACCAAAGATTTCATCTGGAAAGTGGACGTGATACTTTGTACAATTACAAGACCTTCATTCCACTACATCAAAACACATAGTTGTAGCAGCAACATTGATATATAAAAAAATCTCTTTGCTTATGTATTTTAGAATGTTGTGTCCTGATTTATAGCTACTGAAAATAAGCAAGTCTTGTCTGATAAGATGAAGCAGAGTGGTTAAGGTCCCATGCACACAAACTATTTTCTCATACAAGTGCTGTTGATAGTGAGTCTATACTGAAGTCTACTGTGTGTTGATCCAATCTGAGAAAATAGCAACGCGCACTCTGATCACCGAGTCACGCAGAAAATTCACCCATTGAAGTCAAGGGGTGCATGAAAAAAACGGGCAACACTTGAATGTCATCCGAGTGGGGTCAATGTTTTTTATGCACATGTTGTTATAAGATGCTAAAAAAAAGGGGTAGAAGAAACATGTGAAAAAACTTGGATGACACGGTAGGTTAAAACTAAAAGAAAAATCATATATAAAAAAACAAATTTGGACAAAAAAAAAATATTTTACAGTTATCCATGGGTCAGCCAAATTGTGATATCCATGTTGTTGCAGTCACAGATTTACCTGTAATGCAACTCATGCAATTACTTTTGGCCCTGAAGATCAGGGGCCCCACATATTGGTGGGATGTAGCCAATTCTCCCAGGTCAGTTATTAACAACAACAAAAAAAAGTTTAATAGAGAATCTGAAGAGTAGAAGAGAGATGGCCCTCTCCTTATCACTGATCTATGTATTATTTATTGTGTGCTGAAGCGGTTGAAGAGGTAGAATTCACACCAAATTATTAACGCTTCAAGATGCCTCAAGACCCCTCTGCCACGCCATTATTACAGATAGCACAGACCTAGCCTGGAGCACAGTTACAGATTTTGGATTTGGCCCTAGGAACATCACATTACAACTGTGATCCGATTACACAACCAGTAGTGGATTATAATATAGGTAGTTTGGGCGACCACCAGGGCCCATGGATGCTGGGGGGGGGGGGGCAATGACCACCTGAACAAAATGCCACGTTTGATACTGCCCTGTAGAGATAATAAACATTAAGAACTCCAGCCATGAAATCCTCAGCATATGTGTATACAAGGGGCCTTCAAGGACCTTCGAAGGTTCTCCTCAGACTGCAGAAGAAAGTGGACAGAAGGAACGGCCCTCCTTTTCCAAGTTTGATTCTAGTAACATATAAAGGAAGTCAACCCCCATTAAATAATTAGACTTCTAATGACCCACAATTTTTCCTACAGTCCAGACTCCATGCAACATGTACTATAGATCGAATACTCTGTTGGTGAAGAGAAGGCTAATCTGATTGCTTGTCCAGTGCCGGTGGAGACATAACTCCTGGCTCGGACTGGCCCACAGGTGAACAGGTGGATCCACCAGTGGGCCCCTAAGTTAAGTGGGCACCCAGCCCCTGGACAAGATACTCTCTCTGAAATGTATACATATATTTTGCATAGAGCATCTCAACTATCCTATGTATTTATATGAATAGATTATGTAACAAACTTATAGCTATGGCGGGCCCCGAGATTCAATTTTACTGGTGGGCTCAAGGTATCCCAGTCCGACAATACATAACTCTGATGATTTCCATTCTGGTAAATGTCGTTTTTACAAATTGTAGAAAAAAAATTCTTTATTACAGGGGCACAGATGAAAGAGTATGAAGGTACAATAATGCTTCAATGTACTTGACCCCTCCATTCTGGCACAATGATACACGGGGCACCACTGACTGGCCTAGGGAGTCCTGTGCCATGTATGTAGTGGTCATGTCTGAGGCCTGTGATTGATTGCAGTCATCACCTGCCCCCTAGCAGCACATCGCAGAGAGACAACAACAAGCAGAATTATGAATACAGCTCTGAAGTTTTTACAATTTCATCTGTAAGATACAAATTCAATGGATTTTTATTCTAAATTATACCGATAGTGCCGTTCGGACTTGACAATTATTTCCGGACAGGTGTGCGGGAGTTTTCGCCATAGGCCGCGGCTATTATAAAATCCCAGTGCTGCCACACACATAATACCCCCAGGCGAAGGCTTGCACCGAAACGCGCGTCGGGACTTTAAACCAGACGAGGGTATAACACTGATCATGGGTATGTGCAATATATTTCCTTCACTTTCTATGTATCAAGACATGTTATAATGTTATTGGGTATGTGCAATATGCTCTCTTGCACCATTATGCAATAGGACATGGTTCAAGTATGTGTCCTTGTCTACAGGTAACATATTAAGGAGTGCACTTTTGGAGGACTGTACCTGGGAGTTATATATTTTGCGCACTTTCAAGCACTTGACACTTTTTGTGTAAACTACGATAGCAATATCCCGACCACCTGCCCGCATACGCACTATGCACTTACATCTCACTACTGCCTCCTATTTAGAGGCTTTTTGTCATTTACCTACATTACAGTTTTCTCATTGTCTTGTACAATAATTTTGACATTTTAAATAGGAATTAGCCCCATGTATCACCCTGTACCATCTGCTTGTATTTCTGTAGTGTCCTTGTTTCTCTTGATCAGATCAACCTGTCATTAGTTTTTAAATGTTTGTTCATTATTTACCATTTCAATAAATATGCATTTTTGGCTTTTGTGTTCCTTACGTATGTCACAGCGAGGACGCCGCCGCCTCGTCACATGACGTGGGGTGCAACTGTACGGGTTAATTTAGCCTACTCAAACTTGCGCTCACCTTTCACTCAGGACACAAATTGAGCCTAAATCACGCCTCATACAGCTCCAGCACCAGAACCAGACCCGCTGCCACCACTTATTGCATTTATACTGGGACCAATAAGTATCCCACTCTACATCAACTCTTCCTCTCAAGCAGTCACCTTGTCACACCACTAGACATGCATACTCAGCTCTCTAGCAGTCACCTTGTCACACCACTAGACTTGCGCACTCAGCACTCTAGCAGTCACACAGCTAACCACACCTCACAAGGCTATGAGTTCGCAGAGCATACAGGGACCAAAATTAAAGTGAAAAGCTTTAATTACAAAAAGTTGATCAGTGCATAAAAAAGATATTAAAAACAAAAGAATTACAAAATAAAAGGACACACAACACTGCAAAACAGTTATAAAATAAAAGGGGAGAAAAATAACAGAAACTTACAACTTAAAGTAAATCCTGATTCCCTGGAGGTGGGAGAAATAAGGAACACACTCAGCTATATTCACTGCCATACCGTAATGCTAGATTAGGAGCGCACTATATACACAGGTAGAGTATAGTTACAGCTTAGTTGGGGTGATCTTATTGTTAATGTTTGCAACATTAGACTCACTAAGCCCATCCCACTAATATCATTTTTGCCCTCTACCTTATGTATGCAGCTGCATTATTAGTGTTGATTCTAAATTATACCTGTAAAGAACTTGAAATAATAAAACATTGGGATGTGCATTAATCAATTCTGTTAATCAAAAGGGGAAAACATTTAAAAGTAAAAAGTTTGATTTATTTTTCTTTGTATTTTTTGTTATTGTTGCTTTTTTTTACAAACATTGAAAAATACAGTTTTATCGATTAATCACAAGGAAATCTAAAGAGGAGAGAATGAAACAGTAAAGAACATTTTCTGTCACTATTTTTAGGTATTCACATTGATACTTGTGAATACCCACAATGTGACATTAACAAAGCTCTGTGAAATAAATTGGCTACATGCTACTTTTCCAATGTAAGCTGCGGGATGCATCAGATTTACTAACCAGTGGGCTTAAGAATAGGCAAAAAAATAAGAAACAATTTCTTGGCCTGGATAACAGTGATGACAAGAAGCTTGAATGCTCATTATTTATTCATATCTATAAAGAGTGAGATATACAAAGTTATTGAATCAAAATTGAAGAATACCCTTTAGCCCTATGGAGATAAGCTTCACCTCATTATATTGGTGGAAATACAATAAAGGTCACAATTTGCTGCTAACCCAGAAAATGGCATTAACACCTCCAATAGGATTCAGGTAGATGTAATGTCTCGAAATATGCCCTCATTTGAATAGAAGCAGCTTTTTTACTATGGTGCATTTCTTCTACAGCATTGTAGCCCTATGCAATACAGTTGTGTCCGGGTGCATGAATTGCGCATGTGTCAGCAGATGTTCACTGAAGCTTGAACAGGTTTTCCTGGATAAAAGTATTGATGACCTATCCAAAAAATAGGTCATCAATATGAGATTGGTGGGGGTTCAACACCCAGGACTTCCACAGATTAGCTTTCCTTAGCAACTGATTAACAGAGACTAGAACAAGAAGAAGACAGCTCCATTCACTGTGTAGTGGCTGAACTGAATCAATGCAGTTTATCTCGTATTTAAATGTATGAGAGAAGATCTTGAAGTACTGTGGTCTGACCACTACACAAAGAATGGAGCTCTCGTTTTTTGGTCTAAACTGTATTCAGTCCATTGCATTTATGATGTGTAAAGTGAAGCCTCCTGGGTTTTACCTTGTCATAAAGAGATTACTGCCCATAAAATGGCTGCAGAAGGAGGGTCATAAGATCTCTAACTTTCCATGAACAATCGCCCTGCCAGGACCATATTAAAGTATTCATGAATATAAGATTAAGGTCTTGGCAGGGCAGGGCAGTTGCTCATGGGCAGTCAGAGATCTTATGACCCTCCATCTGCAGCCATTTTATAGACAGTAATCTCTTGCTGATAAGGTAAAATCCAGGAGGCTTCACTTTACATATCAAGAAAGTAATGTAAAAATTTAACAGTAGATGTATATAAGTAAATTACCTAATACCCTGCCCCCCACACTTACACACATTACAAAATACATGAGTTGGAGTGAGCTCTACCACTTTAATATGATTTCAGTTGTGTTGCTTAGCCAACATTGTTGTAGACGGGAGTATTAATCTGACCTTATACCATCTCTGATACTCCATTCACATCCAGAGCTGCACGCTTATCCTTGCCATTATATAATCTCTGATACTCCAGTCATATCCAGTGTAGCACTCCAGTCAAATTCAGAACTGCAATATTCTATCATCTTAGATGAGTGCAGTTCTGTATGTGACTGAAGTATCAATCTACAGTTATATCATCTATGATACTCAAGGTACATCCAGAGCTGCAGGCTCATATCCGCCAGACAATCCCTTGTTTTGGGGGATGAGAAGAAGACCATGGTTATTTAGTGGGAGAAGGGGAGATATCAGCACCTCAGACACAGGGATGGGAACCCTCTGCAGGTGGATGTGTACAGTAATACATAATCCCTTCCCCTGGGCAGGGCACACATTGGAATAACTGTGTGGGGGGGGGGCTGTGTGGAATAAACATCATACCACTGCAGGACGGCCTTCAGATGACACCAACCTCTATAGCGCCCTTGAAAGGAGAAACAGCCCAGCTACAGAACCAGGGGAAAACAGTGTGAACATGGGTGGATATAAGAGCAGTGCAAATTTCTGTCTTTGGTTTGGGATTTTTATGTTTTTATCAACCCATTCTATTTTGTTATAGCTAAGAGCAGTTATTAATTATCTGGGTACTACAGCTAGTATATATTATCTAAAGTACATGCAGATATGGGGCCAGTAAAGTTGGTAAACTATCAGGGCCAAAGGGAAAGCTCACCTGATGCCACCTACAACACATCAGGCACAAGATGTGCAAACTTAGGTTCCAATATAGAACCCTGCCATGTACCTGTATGGGATTCTGATATTTGTAATGGGTATCCTGAATACTCCAATAATAAACGTCAATGAATAGATGTTTGCTTTAAAAGTATAATATTTCAAATTACATGCTAATTAAACACAAAAATGGCTGTGGGCACAGGTTTAGTTAAGGTCAATGGAGAAGAGCAAAAAGAGTTGAGTGGTCCCTAGTGGAGGTGTATAGGCAATTAAATCTTTTTGGGGGCATGTACTGCACTTTACTAAGTGTAACACTGTCCCTTAAATTAAGGACCCTTTACTGGACCTTTATGGATTAATGTGTTAGTTGTATTACTGCATTTTTCACCTTATGGTTATGCCCCGAATTGGGCTTAGGGTCACCTCTCAGTGTGCCGCTGGTAATTATGCCTTTGGCTGTGGGAAATCTTATGGTATAAATAAATCCTTTCATTTCACTCTGTAGATATTTTGGAAACAATAAATGTTTATCCTAATCTCTATTTTTGTTCATTATTAATAAACCTGAAAAGTGTGCTCCAGGAACACTAACACGCAGCGCCTGACAATGAGAGGTGAGCGATGTGACCTAGCAGGGGGTTGTGCATTGAGGTCTGGCGCAGAACATGTTCCTCATTCAGCTGCAGCACATTGCTCCCGCTGATAGTACTGCTGCCTACTGGATCTCAGAGCTGTTTAGTATTTGTACAGGAGCACTGAGACATCTTATTCTCATTACAATAATTAATCCTATCATTAAAAACAATCGTTGATCTCTTCTCCACAATCTTTATTCCAGGGTCTTGATTGTCGGGGAGGGAAGATTAGATTATTCTTTTTTTTAATTCCCTTTCTAATTACTGACACAATAAATAACATCTCAGTTTGACAGGTAATGAAGGAAGAAAATAATATATGTTCCATTCGTAATGGACCTGTGCCAAGGGAGACAAGTTCTGTGTAAGGCAGTGCCATGGAGGAGAAGCTGTAATAAGGACACCAACCTCTACCCTTAAAGGGGTGTTTCTATTAATTTTAGCAAATAAATTTTATGGTTTGCATAATTAAAACGTATACAATTTTTCAATATACTTTCTGTATCAATTCGTCACGGTTTTCTAGATCTCTGCTTGCTGTCATTCTGTAGGAAGCTTCTATGTTTACTTCAACTGGACAGAAATCTGTCCATGGTCACACATGGCACGGCTCGTTACATCCCTGGTCATGTGATGTCACACAGGTGCCCGGCTCATTGTATCCCTGGTCATGTGATGTCACACAGGTGCACGGCTCATTATATCCCTGGTCATGTGATGTCACACAGGTGCACGGCTCATTATATCCCTGGTCATGTGATGTCACACACGTGCTCGGCTCGTTACATCCCTGGTTATGTGGTGTCACACAGGTGCGTGGCTCGTTACATCCCTGGTCATGCGATGTCACACAGGTGCACGGCTCGTTACATCCCTGGTCATGTGATGTCACACAGGTGCACGGCTTGTTATAACACACAGCTCTCATTACTTGCTGTTACTAACGAGCCGTGCAACTGTGTGACCATTGACAGATTTCTGTCCAGTAGAAGTAAATGTAGAAGCTTCCTATAGAATGACAGCAAGCAGAGATCTAAAATAACTGAAGAATTCATACAGAAAGTATATTGGAAAATTGTATAACTTTTCATTATACAAACAACAACATTAATTTGCCAAAATGGGAACACCCCTTTAAAGAGGTTATCCTAAATTATGGACAGTATAGGGAATAGCAAGGTGATCCGTGAGGTTTCCAACTATTGGAACCCCACTGATCAGGAAAACAGTACCCTTAGTGGTATCTAACTACCGAGATGGTAACATGCATTACACACATGAAATGTCAACACTTCTGGTCTGGCAGATACCAAAAATGTCAGGGACCACACTATGAGCTTCCTTTCTGGGTCTCATATATTCAATTTTATACATGTACCCAGTGATTTTCTTTAGTATTTTTTATCACAAAATTATCATGGCAATGGCTAATAGCAGTCCGCTTTCACTTTCTGTATATACTGTAAACCCAAATTCCACCACTACACCATTAGAACATCCCACATCTGTTTCCACAGGTAAATGAGCTCATACAAATGCTTCTATAATGCTATATGATTATGCAGATTGTCTGTATAGAAGAAGAGAATCCCTACAACCGTCATATTGACCAGCTGTGTAATGAGGCATCCAATGGAGCATGTCACGACTGTTTTTGTAGGACTGTTTATTTATGATCTGAGTTCTCAGAAAAATATCTATCTCCATCCGTACAAATCAGAGGCATACAGAATACAATATGGTGCTACACATCGCTTATTCCAGCTTGTTATCAACATGCTAGACTTTACTGGGGAGTAATGGTGGTGATATTTATTGACACTTAGTTTTCTAAGAAAGAGTTATAACTTCATAATAAACCAATAGTATTCTAGGAAAGGGTTATACAATTACACAATTTGCTGCGGCATCACGGCCCCATAGAGATTTATAGGACTCAACTCGGTTGTCCTATATTTTTCCATTCTTACTGTGCAGCGTTTTGCATTCAAAGGAGAGGGGAAGGGTGAGGAGTGCAACTGCATCTGGCTGTATATGTTCGTGTGTATCTTGCAGGAAGCAAGCCATTACTTATGATCTGTCTGACATAGTCAGGGGAGCGCTACTTACCCTACCATTGGCCATAGGAAGTGATTGCCCCCTTTGCATCGGTGGGCAGGAATAGGAATCGCAATATCATATGCAGCCCAGGCTATGGGCACATTCCCAGTGCAATGATTTGAATGTGCCTAATGTCACGTGCATGAGGCCTAAAGGACAGTAATCTATCTAATGGCCCAGAAAACATTTTTTGGCAGCTTTTTCATTGTTGTTGTGCTATTTTTCTACACCACAATCTAAAAATTCATTTGACAGGAATGAGAAATCAAACTCTCCAAGAGTATCTTTAGCCTTAAAAAAATAGAAAGTGTAGCTGAATGTATGAAACTTGCAGTATTTTTCAGAAATGAATAGTGCAGGTGATAAAAGTAAACTTTGTAATACAGGTCATTAAAGGAAAATACATCTCTGTTGTCAGGATCAGTGGTAGTGGATTCTCTGAACCACCGCGGATGATGACCTAAGCCACCACCTGGGAACGGAGTGTAAGTGGTACCCGGTTTTCACCAGAGTCTGCTACAAAGTGGGTTGTACTTGCTGCAGTGTGGTACCACCAGGTCGTTCCACAGGTGCGACTTTGTCCGCGGTGGCGGCCAAGGCGAAGTACAGAATGGTAAGGCAACTCGTGGTTAGGGACAAGCAGGAGGTTGACAGGCAGCATGGAATCAGAGTCAGGGACGTAGCTGAAAGTTAGGACAGGGAGCACAGCATCGGAGTCAAGAATGGAATCGAGGTCACAACAGGAAATCACTATAAATGCAGAGGACATAGGAACAAGCTTTTTCAATGGCAGCGAAGCACAAAGATCCGGTAGGGAAGACCAGAAGGGGCTTAGAATTTATCAAAATTGGCAGCCGGCCAGAGCCAATTATTGGTGTGCTGGCCCTTTAAACCTCTGAAAGCCGACGCGCGTTTGCCCTAGGAGGTGGGGACATGCACGCCGAACCGCAGGAGCCAGTGTGGGAATGCGGAGAGGTAAGCACAGAGTTGTGGGTCCAGGGGCACAGACAGGACCTGTGAGCCAGGTCGTGGGTCGCGGGGGCACCCGTGACATCTGTCCTATTTTTTGTCTCCTTCATTCTCCTTCCTTCAAATGTATATTACATTTGTAATGAACACTTGTGGGCTTTGTGGGTTAATTCATTATGGGCAGTCACTTGAATCATCAAGTGCAATACTATCCAGGCCTGTAAGGAGTTGAGCTTTAGCTACTTCGCCTTTGCTGTCTGTTGTGTACAGAATAGCTTTCAGATACACTGCTCACTGTAGGGGAAATTGGGTGAGTAAAATTGGACACAGAAGCATTTTCTTTTAATTTTACCATTTTCACCAGAAATAAAATTAAACAGCTTCAAAAGTTTATTCGTGAAGTAACAACCCAGCTGGCAGCTGTAATACTCATATAAAAGTTGTATTCCATAGATAGCAAAATAGCAATGGACTATTTTTTGTGCCTACTCATCAATGCCAAGCACTCCTGCCAAACCTTTCCAGAGATGAGAGGAAACACAGGTGCAAAGGTAAAGCAATAAGCCTGCAAATATTCAGGGCATAATGTGAAGCATAATGATCATATTGTCACTAAGAGCTGGAGGGATGCAATAGATGGGATACATATAGTAATGCCTTGTTACCTGGCAACTACTCGCTCTCAGCTCTCATTGTTAATGACAAGTGACAATGGTGCTTAAGTAGCAAAGTTATTTGATTGCACTCTGGCTTTATTCCTATTGACTACATAGGCACATTGACAGTAAATTACGTAAATGATGACTATGAATAGTCAGAGATGCAATGCGGGTATGGCAATGGTTCAGCTACATATACTGGATTTAATATACAATATTGTAATCATTGCTATTTAAAGGGATGCTAATTCCAAAATCTAAATCACATATTCAAACCAAGTAAAATATTAGCGAGACAACATCTTCTGGGGGCTCCTCAGCCACTCCAGTAGTTCCATGTTTGGTCCCCACTGCACTGATGGTTCTTTATGTCCCCCAACAACCCATGAAACACTAGGGGCAGTCTCTGATCCGATAATGGGTTGTAGCAGTGACACCCCTTCTCCATTTATTGGCTCTAGAGTCTCCTGTGTTGTTGGGAGACAAAAAAACAGGAGTGTCGCGGGTGCCAATAGTTTTACTACTGGAGTGGTTTTCCAAAACCTCTATAATACCACAGTGGTTTTCCAAAATCTCTATAATACCAGAGTGGTTTTCCAAAATCTTTATAATACCAGAGTGGTTTTCCAAAATCTCTATAATACAATATATTGTTTGCTGCTATCATGTCATGTCAAGATTTGGCTGTTTGTAATTCACATCATAAGTGATATCAAAACAGTGCAGATCAATGCAAGATGGAATCAGTGGAGACATCACTCATACGCCTTTGTATTGTTCAAGTTACAAATACAAATTGTAAATCTGAATCAAACACGATGGCCAAGAAGGCTGCAGCTGAGCTTTGTTCACCTTGTTCATCCTAAGAACTTCAGCAAGTCCCACCATTTTGAGCAGGTTCATCATTTAAAATCCATGGCCAGCAACATATAGCTTGAAGAAGAACTGTCACTAGAATTTTACCCTTCACGCCAGTAATACCTGCTGGTAAAAGGTTTAAAGTCCTTCGAATATCACCTAAAATAATCTGCCCATGAGGCACTGTACTTTAATGAAAAGCATTTTTCTGAGCATAGAAGAGTCAACTTCTGAAGAGTCATGTTTCTCCAGGCTGCCAGTGAACCCCACCACCTTCTTTTGATTGACAGCTCTGACAGATCTCTGCCTGAGCAGACAGGAAGTCCTCTCCCTGTCCTCACTAGAATGCTGTCCCTCTCTCTGCATGGTGACTTTAGCAGTGAGAACTGTGTGAGAAACTACAGATTAATTTTCAGTAAGGGTGACCTTACATAAAAAGTAAAATTTTACAGACAAAACCACTTCTTGTTCCATTTGTTCCATTTACATTCATGCTTACCTGGATAGCAGGCTGCCAAGTGGTTCTAGTTACCTTAATCTCATTTGTGTAAAGGTATCCTAAAATAAGCTCCCTGCCAAGTCTAGACTGTATTCTGCTGGGTAACTATTGGCAAGTGACTCCTCATGCAGCGCCAATACCGGACACACAAAGGATTCTTTGGTGTCCATGAATAAACCCTTTTTCTAATACCTCTGTTTCATGCAATTGATGGAGGCTTATTAGCGGTAAGTACTGTAATATTTCACAACAGCAACTTTTAGAGCGTTTTTTTCAGACTAAAAATATTGATATCAGATCTATAGAATAAGTGTTCTATTTCGGATTTGTGCGGGACAAACATCCAGCACCCCCATAGATCAATTCACGCCCCTCCACAAATGGAAAGCAGACAGCTCTATTCTCTGTGTAGTTCCCAGACCATGTTATGGATCTGATGGTGAACTTTCCTTGTGAATTATATGTATTTTTCTTTTTTTATGGAGGCCACCATACCAGACACCAGGCGCACTGAAAGAAACCATGCAAAATGTCCAGACGAAGGAGCGAAGGAGGCACAGGTGCAAGTCCAATTCAAATCACGTAGGAAAGCCGAGTTACTACCTCCAAAAGGGGTTTTCCCAGCAAGTTAATGACAAATATCCACAGTACCTTTTTGTAATAAAAATAGTTCACCAAAGATCTTGAAACCTATAAAAACTGTTTCAGCAACTACCACGTTCACATTGATCCGAATTGCACATGAACCCCTTCTCTGTTTCGTGGGTTTCTCTAAACAGAAGCTAGATGGAGAAAACAGATTCGTGGCATAGATCAAATCATTAAAAGTTCAAAATTCTCCTTTATACTATTCACAAAAGTAAAATCAAACAGCACTTTTCAATATAAACGTGAGCCAAAAAGTTTTCTCATGTTTGAGTAGTCGCTGGCTGCAGTGAGTGTGCTGGCACGGGGACAGGAATGCCCCATACCGGCCCTCTCCCCGCCCATTGTGCAACTCTTTACACCCCTATACACCCCCCTGGTGTGGAAGTGGCGGAAAATAATTGCAAGTGCAAGTCCTAAAAATTTACCCTTATGTGTTTTTTAGTCTCTTCTACGATATAGTAAAATCTAATAAGTAGCTTTATTACACTGTTCCACCAGTCCAGTCAGAGATTGTACTCTGTTTAGCTGCCTATGTGATGTTATGCAGAAGCATTATGGGATTGATAAGAGTACAGAGAAATTCACAATAAAGTTGGAGTCTGGTCATAGCAGAGAAGAGGGAGCACTACAGGGAGCACTACATGGCCTCTCACACTCTTGTGTAAGGACAGTTACAGGTATAATAGGAATTGGAATTTGGTGCACTCTGTCAGAGCAGTGCAGGGAGCACCAGATTCATAAAGAAGGGGTGCCAGATATCCTGAATCTGGTGTTCCCTGCACACTACACAGGCAAGCTGCAGTATATGTTTTTGATAAATGGAGGCCTGTATATTTGCAGGTTTCTTGCACTCAAGTTTCTGAGGTAAAATTATTCTAGTTGCCAATGGAAACCAATCAGAGCTAAGCTTTAATTTTATAAACAGCTGTGGGAAAATGAAAGCTGAGCTCTGATTCGTTGCCATGGGCAAAGTTCTGCTTTAAGAGACTTATGATAAATGTCCCCTACAGAATCCGGCACATAGGGGCATAGTTATCAAGGCCTCTGCGCCACGTCAGTGTCAGCTTATTGCTAGCACTTGCAATTATTTGCCCCATTCCAGCACCTTCACGCCAGTGGGGCAGTGTACATCAAGAGGCAGAAGCCATGATAATGCTGCGAAAAAGCATCATGAAGCAAAAGCGGGGCTATCATACGCCGGCACTGATAAATAGAATATATTTGTTGGGGGAAATGTATTAGAACTATCTGAGGTAAAACCGTGCTAGTTGCCAATGGAAACCAATCAGAGCTCAGCTTTAATTTTATAAACAGCTGTAGAAAAATGAAAGCTGAGCTCTGATTGGCTGCCATAAGCAAAAACAGTTCTTCTCTCAGACATTTCTGATAAATCTCCCTCGGTATTTCTGTATTTGCAAACAATTTGGGGTTAGAGTTTAGAAGAAATAAGTCTTCTGCAGCTGTTTGGATTACCAGATATGTCTTAACAATAATTAATACCATTGTTTTGCCATTCTCATGATTAAATGGTGCGCACATTCTAAATTTTGCTTATATATTTTTTACCAGTCTTTTTGCCATTTCGACAATTTTACAGTCGAGTCTCTTTCAAACAGTGACGCACACTTGGGAGGAAGGCAGGAGCCTTAAAATGATTCTGGACGGATCTGTCAGGAGAACAGAGAGCGGTGTTAAATATAAACCTGAGGTGTCCTACATTCTCCTCAGCTCGATATTCTGCACACCTGACGGTCTGACACATCATAAATAACAGTATAAATAGGACTGTGATATCTCAACTGTACTTGGGAACTAAAAATTGCTTAAACTGCTGGAGAAATTGTTCTACTTTTGGCTCAAGCTGCATATCCCATAAAGCAATGCATAAATTAGGAGGTGGGTGGTGAAGAACCATACCTGAGTTCCACCATTCTTGTGGAATAGTGGGCGCCGATCCGTTATAATAGGACAATCTGCTGTGTATTTAATCCCCACACATTATATTGTGTTGTGGAAAACAGTGGAACAATAAGCAGCTAAACAAAATCATTAAACTAAAATTAATTAACAATTTAACCTGTGGTTGATTAGGATGGCAATGTTCAAAAGGAACACGCCATATGTGCGCCCACCTGCGAAATACAAATACACATTATAGAACATGTAAGATCTTGTATAACCCCAGAGATAATCTCATTGCAGGGTTCCGGGTGCTGATAGACCCCATGATCAGGTGGAACCTCTGTGTATTTTTGGCAATTGCTTGGAAATTGTTGTTATACTCTATGTTACCCATCACTGTGAATTCACTGATTTCAATGAGCTGAGAGCCACGACTCCCATCTATAGATGTGGGTTCTTTAAGGAAATCAACCATTACAAATTTAGTAATTTGCACTAAACATACTTACCTGTTGGTGTATTCTCAGCAATTGCGGCACGTATCTTCATGTAGCTTGGTATAGTGGGTACCCCCCCAAAAAAAGCCTTTGAAAATATGCTGATTAGCTCGGGCCGCTCTGTGTAAGTCACACAGGAGCTCTAGGCTGGTAATTATGCACACCTCCAGCGTGATACTCACCTCCTCTCTCCTTCTGGACCCCGGTGACATCATACTGAAGGTGTGCATAAGTATGAGCCTAGAGACGCTCTGTATGACGTATGCAGGGCGTTCAGCACCTAATTATACACACCAACTACGTGACATCTCCGGGATCCAGCATGGGAAAGTGACACAGATCACCCCAAGCTAATTTTTAAGTCTTTTTTTTACAGGTACCCAGTGTATAAAGCTATATGAAGATACGTGGTGATATCACGGAGGGTCAGTATATTTAGTGTAAATTACTAAACTGCTAATGGTTGATTTCCTTTAACATTTATGAATGACATTTGGTGAGAGACTCTGTTTGACAATTTTGTTTGAGTCTAAACATAAATGTGTCTTAAACTCTGAGGTGCCCCCGTTGAGGTGCACAGTTTTTAAAGTGTCGGACAATATGTAACCAGCACATAAAAGTGGCGCAAACACCTAATAGATATATGTGCAAGCTCAAAACACCCTTTTTTTTAGGGTAAAACTAGACAAAAACTGGCACAGACACAACAATATATCTGAGCCATTTTGTAATAATTGATCTGTTTTACTGCCTTTCTGATTACACCTTTGATTTTACTTTGTCTGTTAAAGCACACATACAGTCCAATCCAACTTCATCTTTCTCAAATCTCAACTTTCCTCAACTTCAAGTCATTTCTTACTCAGAATATTGAACCATTTTTTTTTTCGGTCCCATATTTTACACTGTGCATATTTCTCCATCACCTCTGCCAATCCCTAAACTGGTTTCGTAACCTGTCCCCTCCTGATCCGAATCCCTCTCCACAAACCCTGCGAATCTCCCAAGACATTCTGTGCTCTCCTTTTGTCCTCTCTTCACTCTGTGATCTTATCCTAAGCACCCTATAATCCCTAAAAACTCAGCACCCCAGTAGATCTCACTGTCTAGCTTGATCAAAACGTTCAGAAATGACTAAATAACTATTGTATTTGTTTTTTTTATATTGTATTGTCACCCTAAGTATGCTGTATGTACAGAACTCTGGTGCTTTAAAGGAAACCTACCACTTGAAGTGGTAGGTGTAAGATGCATATACTGAGCACCAGCTCAGGGTGAGCTGATGCCGGAGCTTACTTTCATTAGTGTCCTAAACCGCTGTATCGCGGTTTAAACACTTTTTATTCTTTACAGCCAAAGGAGCTTCGGCGCACCAAGCGTGTGACCATGGTGCGCCGCGCGGCATGGTGCGGCGAAGCTCCTTCGGCTGTAAAGAATAAAAAGTGTGTAAACCGCGATACAGCGGTTTAGGACACTAATGAAAGTAAGCTCCGGCACCAGCTCACCCTGAGCTGGTGCTCGGTATATGCATCTTACACCTACCACTTCAAGTGGTAGGTTTCCTTTAAAATATATAACAATGTTAATATTTTATATCATAATGTATCTATAGTTTGCAACGTGCCATTCAGCTTTCCATTACAGTCTCCTTAGTAGCAGGTTATGAGTTTCTCCTTTCAGCATTCAATGTTCCTACTAGTGTCAATTTTTAGTTTGCTGCTAAAACCACATGGCAGGATTTTAAATGACAAGTGACAAACCTCAGAAATAGGAAGCTGGGTAGAAATTGTGTTCTAGTGAAAGTCAACAATAAAAATCAAGTGCCATACAGTACTTTATCCAAATAGCACAGGTTCCAGAGCCTGCCATATACTGACCATATTGAGCTATAGTGTCCCACGATAGGCCTAAAGGTGCCAACACAGTGCCAAGCATCGGCCATAAAATGCTCAAACATCATTTTGACAACATATTGAAAATCAACCTACATTAAAGGAAACCTACCACTTGTATTGGCAGGTTTCTGATGGAAATACCGGGCACCAGCTCAGGGTGAGCTGGTGCCGGAGCTTATTTTAGTTAGTGTTTTAAACCGCGGTATCGCGGTTTAAAACACTTTTTAAACGCTATAGCCGGCGCAGGCAGGTACGCGCTCGGCGCTTACCGTGCACGCGGCTCTCATTCACTTCCTATGTAGCCGCGTGCACGGTAAGCGCCGAGCGCGTACCTGCCTGCGCTGGCTATAGCGTTTAAAAAGTGTTTTAAACCGCGATACCGCGGTTTAAAACACTAACTAAAATAAGCTCCGGCACCAGCTCACCCTGAGCTGGTGCCCGGTATTTCCATCGGAAACCTGCCACTACAAGTGGTAGGTTTCCTTTAAGATCCACCTCAGGACTCCAAATCCATCCCTTATTATTGGGCTTTCGGCACACAGTATAGTCAGTCCATGCCCTACTCTGGTGACAGATTTCTATGAAATGTTATATTGGCATGCACCTTATGCTCATGATTATAAAAGCCAAAAACTCAATTTTCATGATGACTTTGCTCAGAAACCAATAATGCTAATTACAAACAAGCTGCCTCTCAGATTCCTACTGTTGTCAAATATGGCAAGATATCCTTCTAGCTGTGTCAGAATAAAGCTCAATTATTTGATTTGAGGGCGCAGAAGTCAGACCATATTACAATGATGGGAAAACTGGAATGAAACAGGCAGGCTTCAGGCACAGGCTTTACCTTGGAGATCTGTGTTTCATGGATGCTAATTATTTGCTGCAGTTCAGTGACCTGGATTTGGAAACTTCTAGGTGACTTAAATGAAGTGAAAGTACCAGTTTCCTGTTTCAGGGAAAATCAGTAACTTATTAGGTTTCTGGTATAAGGTAGGACTAGAAAAACATGTTGCTCTGCAGAACTGGCTATGACAGAGCTATGTGCAATTTATTTTATATTTTTAATAAATCGATTCCTTACATCACAGATAGGATACCATAAAAACAGTACAGTAATAGGAAATACAGGCATAGTGTAATATAGTGGAACAAAACAACACTGTTGGGGAATGTATTAAAGGGGTTGGTAACTTTTCTATAAATCTGTTCTATTAGACATGTCTCTGCAATGTACAGGTGTCTTTGCCTCCTTTGAGAACTTCAACATTTCCCTGTTTTTACCATTCTGCCTTCTATCTCAATGCTCTGTCCTGTCCTCATGTCATCTCCCACTGTGTATCTCTTTTCACTGTCAGTCCTAACTGACAGACACAGGAAGAAGGGAAGGGGAGGGAGCAGGATGAGTCATATCTCTGCTGCTGCAGCCCCTCCTATTCATCAGCGCTCACATGTGTAAAAAAAAAAATCAGACAGCACAAATGTAAGTAGAAGGAATGCTGAATCATTTAATAATTTGACATTCCTGATCATAAAATGACTACAGATGGAGGGTCATGTGATCTTATCTGTCCGTGAACAATCGCCCTGACAAGGCAATTGTTCATGGAAAGATAGAGATAACATGGAAACATGGAAAGATAACATGTCTAGGTACTTCAGACAGGAATTTCTGGCTGATAACGTGCAAGATAAGAGGCTTCACTTTACATGTCAAGAAAGTGGAGCAGAACACTTACACACACATTACAAAAGAACATGTGATAAGGTGGCTACCCATTTAAGCTATTAACGCACATGGGCAACTCATGTAAGAGTGTCCAACCCCACTTTGATAAAACGGCTCCTCAACCCACCACCACCTTCTAAGATGAAAACGAAACGAAAACCATCATCTGTAGGACACTTTTGTTGTGTTGCACTGCTACACTCTTAGTCAAATCTTCTTAGAAAACTGAATCTATGGGTGTCTTGTTGTACGTTTCACTTGCCACTACACTCAAAATACATATATACTGACAAAAAATAGTTGGCACAGCTGGAGAGCCAAAAACCAAGAAGCCAAAACAGGACAACATGTTTGTAATTGGTTGATCTGAAGCATGTGATGAGCCACATGCTTGTGATATCACCACAGGTCCTACAGGCCCTCTCAACAAGCCTCCTGTCATCTCTAGCTGTACTATACAGTTTCTCATGGAAACCAGAACACGTGGGAAATTCAGATTATCCTTGGGGGGCTGAGTAAAACCTCTGCTAGCTGCTCAACATCTACAGACAGCTTATTATAGTAAATTAGAGAATCACTTATTTTTGCTTAGTGCAGAGTTTGGCAAAAGTTTTTATACTTTACAAAAACTTTATAAAAAATATGCTCTAGGGATGGAAAGAATTAAATTTCAGCCTATTTCCTTATCTTCGTGTTGTGTTTGGGACTTCACATACACTGCTCACTGCAGGAGAAAGAAGAAGCAGAAAAAAGTCACAGAGCAGCTATTTTACATAATAAACTATATTACAATGTTTACTACTATTATCTGGACCAGCTAAGCAATACAAATTTGCTACCGAGGTTTAGTTAACACTATGAACACTTTATTTCCATATTGTGAGACAGTATAAATAATTATGCCACAGAATTATGTTTTAAAGTCCTGTAGAAACAGTGATATTTGGAGGAAGATAGTTTTTTTAATTTTTTATCCAAAATTTTATTTATTGTGCAAAAAAGTATCACCAATAGATAAAATTTAGCATTAACTGTGAAAAATGCTCCTATGTGATTGTGGTTTTATGCCTTGAAAAATATCAAGAAGATTGATCCATTTATTTCCCCCTAAGCGAGGCACACTGGTCATGAAGAATGCTATACATCTTATAGAATGAAGAGACCGGCTACACTGTAGTTGTAGATATCCATTTTCATTTGGCCTGTACAGATCCCACTGTGACAGAAGAATGGCCATAACATCATTATCTAGGATCTATAGCTGTAAGCACAAGGGAGACACGGGCCCATATATACTAATACTGTATCCTGGAATCCGAATGTGGCGCACGCTGCACACACCCAAAGTGCAGGAGCTGTATGCAGCAGATTATTTTCTGGTGCACTCAGTTCGAGGGGCGTGTGTGACATTGGACTGTTGGACTTGTCGACATAAACGTGGCAGCCAATTCGAGTACTCACCGGAACGCCACTTTCTGTGCCCAGGATTTTGTCGCGAGGTGCCTAGAGCAACCAGTTTGCACGTGTATTTTTGTGCAGTCTATGCCAGAATACTGACGCTGATTGCTTAGTAAATGTGCCCCACAATGTTTATTCATTATGTTGACATTTATTATGCACCTATAATATGAGATCCTTTCTTTAGTCACCAAAATGGTCAATAAGGAACATAGAAGATTGACCACAACAACTAAAGTTAAAATGGATCTTCTATAATGTACTCAGTATGAACCCCTTAACATTTTCTTGAATACAATTTTCAGGGAAATAGCTTCAATGCACTATGGACGGAACCTCACATAGAAGAATTTTATAAATGTCAATGGGGATCCATGTAAGACTTTGGATGTAAAAGCTATTTACATCTTTAGGGGATTTGATTATTATTTCATTGCATCTATTTGGGGCCTAGAGATCAATCCCTATCAGGTTTTTACGTCTCTAGATGCTTTTTACACTCACTGCAATTTCTCATGAAAGAAGCCAGAGACTCATTGACCCACATTTTTCAAAAATAGTGCATCCTACACTACTTGCCTGTGTATTGTGCAGGGTGCTACAGAATGAAATGTGGTGCACGTTCTTCATGAATCTGGCGCACCCTGACTCAACCTAAATGACTAATTAAAAATCCTATTGACATCAATGTAAATTTTATGTCATCGGTTATGGTCAGTTAGGCAGGTATCTCTTATACCTGGGTTTTTAACGGAAAAAATGACAGTGGCTCCAGTACTTTTTCTCAGTTTGAAAAAAATGCATGTATAACGGATACCTGCCTAACTGACCATAACGGATGACAAAAAATTTACATCAATGTCAAAGGGATTTTTAATTAGTGCTTTAATCCTCCAGCCTTTAAACCTCCATTTTTCGTTTTTTTTCCATGGATGTAAATAATGGAGGTTTGAATGGTACTGTGAACTTAGCCTTATACTGTTCACATGTAAAAAATGCCTCCATCTAGCGTATATGTTAGGAGCGTTTCTGTAGTTTACACTACATAACATCCGAGTTATAAGGACACTGGACTCAGGTACAACAGACAAGAAAGTTAACCTTAAAACTCTAGCCCCCCCCCCCAACAGCCCCAACAGTCTCCTTCCCTCTGCGTATCCTAGGCAATATGGAACAACCAAGAAGACGATCCCTTCCTGTACCAAAGTGTGGATACATAACAAGACAGGTAACCAAATAACACAAAAGGAATGTCAACAATTCAGATTACAACAGAGATAGCTAATCAGGCACACAATCACAGATGTGAAGGATAGTCAAGTACAAAAGCTAAATGTCAGAAAACAGAAATACAGAGAAAGCCAAACAAGAGCACAGCCGGTAGAGCTAGCAAAAAAAAATGTAACCAGCAGTGAAGGATAGCACACAAAGGAGCAGAGCTCTAAAAGTGTGAGCAGGTTAACCCTCGCTGGTTCAGAGCTAAGTTTGCAGAGAGCCAGCCAAGATAGTTTCAATCAGTTAAGCAATGTTCGGACTTCCGACTGAAAAAAACCAGATGGAATTCAATGTCTTCTTAGCTTGACATTAAGAATTGCGGAAGACCCTGACACAGATGTAACAATCACTATGTCTTACTATGGCATATAGAAAGGTGTTGCTATGAGGTCAAATGATGAAATCCAATTTATCCACTCGACCTCTGTTATCTCACAAGATGAACGCTTAACCCACCATTATCTGCTTAAAAGAGTCTCTCCACAACTTCATTTGAAGGCGGCTTTCAGAAAATGATAATGAGGACAGGATGTGCTTCATTTTTTTTCTGTACTGACAGTGAAAGAAAAGATCTGTTCGAAGCTAGGTAGCGAATGAGAGCACATAAAGCATATAAATGGCTTTTAATGCCATATCATTTGGGTTTTGTGTGAAGAAAGACGGATCCCAGCCATTTACATTAAAGAAGCATATTGAAGAGTTCCTACGCACAGACCCTGAATGCACAAGTGTTCTGAAGAATTCTCTCACAAAGGGCAGATTTTTTACTTGAACAAATGAGCTATGGATGTTTTCAACTGTGGCTCTCAAGGCCGTTTATTACATATATGCCTGAAAGGAACAAGTTATGCCACGTAATAATCCCAACTCAACTAAACTGAAGAGCAGCATTTAGTTCTCCTCACTCATTCAATAGATTCACAACTGCAGAAGCTCTGAATAATCTCACATTTGGACAAACAGAAATAAATGGAAGGATAAGAAGAAATAGCTCCAAGAGTTGGCTGCTTTCGGCCCACTTCAGCTCATTATCCACACAGTCCTGAAATGACTGAGATACTAAAGTTGCAATGCTTGAAATTAGTCTGGTGATACCCCTCCAACAAAATGTCTAAATGCTTCATAAGTATTGAAAGTGAGTATTGAAAGTACATTTTTGTACTCAAATGGGTTGTCCACTTTCAGCAAAAAAATTATATTGTTTAACAGTTTCTATTTTCTAGATCTCTGCTTGCTTTCATTCTATAGGAAGCTTCATTGTTAACTTCCTGTGGATTAAAAAACGGTCCCTGGTCATGTAATGTCACACAGGTGCACAGCTTGTTATATCCCTGGTCATGTCATATCACACAGATGCACCGCTTGTTATATTCTTGGTCATGTGATGTCACACAGGTGCACGACTTATTGTATCCCTGGTCATGTCATATCACACAGGTGCACCGTTTGTTATATCCCTGGTCATGTGATTTCACACAGGTGCATGGAATGTTATATCCCTGGTCATCTGATGTCACACAGGTGCACGGCTCATTATAACACAAAGAGTAATCAGAGCTGTGTTATATAATGGACTGTGCACCTGTGTGATATCACCTGACCAAGGACTGATTTCTGTCCAGAGACAAAATTAAGTGTCATATAGAATTACAGCAAGCAGAGATCTAAAGAACCATGAAGAATTGATACAGAAATTATACTGGGAAATTGTATCACTTTTAATAATTTTTTATTTAAATTTTTAATTTGATGAAACTGGACATTCCCTTTAATTGACCACTGGTATCTTGTTTTTGAGTTTCCCTAAATTTTTGGATGTGAGAGTGGCATTAAAATACCTGAAATTCTTATAAAGATAGACTGGACCACAAAAAGGTACATGTGTCCACTAATGAGCTGAGGTTCAGGTACTATAGCAGGGCCCAGTCACACCAGTGCTCATAATGTCCAGTAGTAACACCATCAATATAGCAATCAGTGCACGTGCAGCCAAGGTTTGTCATTTTACACTAGCCTGTTAAGGTGGCCATGGACATTATTTAAATGATCAAAAAAAATGTATATACCAATCAAATTATATGCACATTTTATAAAGTATATATATATTTATGTGCTTATTGTTTTCAGAATGAACTACATTATCAGTTGAAAATGTGATTGTGGGTCTATGTTATATAATTTCTTTGAAATCATAAGTTACATTCATTTTGTTTTCCATATTTTGGATGTTTATTTTGTTAAAAATGCTGATTCATTTCTATTTATGTTTTTGGTCTCCTTCACTTGAAAAGGGTGTTTATTTAGCCCAAAATTTGTTGTCTTCTGTGGAACATTCTAATACAGCTCTCTCGAGAACATTTGACTCTGGCCATTGAAGTTTGGTGTTAGATTTCCTCTATAACCTTTACTTCTTTTTTCTTATTGTAAACAGTTTGGCTACTGGGTTTAGATGACCCCCATGGGGTGTATTTAGAGTTGTATGTAAATATTGCATAACCACATCTGGGGAGCTTTTAGTTGTTATTTTCTCACAAATTAAAGTTATCACTTTATGAGAACTTTTTGACTCTTATGCCTTCTTTATACACACATATTAGATGGCTGTCCTGTGTCCATCTGCACTTCATTACTCAATTTCGAGTTTCAAGAGACTTATCAGAGGGGTCGTAAGTGATCTTCCTACTATATAGTGCCCGTCTGCCAGCAAGAGTCCAACAGTAGGTTTTCCTGCACTGCCTCCGCAGGATAAATGAGAAATAAATAATTCCCTCTGAAATCAATAGGCTGTCCTTGTCCAGAACAAGAGTAGCTTTTGGTCAACGCTCACTGCTCCAAATTTTAGATATCAGGATTAAGTAACTTAGTCATTTTCATAATATTATAAAAATTGCATAATAGGAAAAATGTTGTGTGCAATGTATAGAATCTCAATGTCAATATGTCTTTCAAGGTTCGCCAATTATGTTAAGAATATCCGGCAACATACGGTGACATCTGAACATGTCCTTGAAGTAAACAAGTAGCTATGATATCCTGCTTAGGTTTGAGATTAACCTCCCTGCAGTCCTCTTGTTGGAGAAGCTGCTGAAGAAACGAGTCCCTCTGGAGGAGCCCTGATCCAGCCCTGATTTCTACTGCAGAGAAGAGGAATTTGCCAATTAAGACTACGACTATTTCCCTTAATAGAATGCCTAGAAAAAAGATAGATCTCTACTCAGAAATGGGCTCGTATTTGTGGTGACAAAAGAAGTGATATATTAAAATACTACAGCAAGTAATGAGTGAGGGGGCTTATCTTAGCCTATGTCCAAAACATGGCCTTCATCTTCAAAAGCCACCATATTGAACGGAGGGCAAACGTTTGCCAATGGGACAGTGGTCATTAAATAAATGAAACAAATGAAAGAAGACAACAATTATCTCAGAAATCAATTGCTGCAATCAGATCCTTGTGGTTATCAAAAAAGTTATTTCTGATTCAAGATATAATAATAATTATACAACAAATAAAAGTCCAATGTTCAGCCCACCTTCCAGTCAATTCGCTCCCAGCGCTCGGTTCAAAGGATAAACCCCACGGACTCCAAGCACAAAGAGAGATTAGTGTCCAAGAAAATTCCTGCTTTATTATGTTCCATTAAAATCGAACTTCACGGCAAAGTACATAGATCTACATAAATCGGCTTCTCAGGAATTGACCTACGCGTTTCGCTCATACAAGCTTAATCATGGTCTATCTTCATGTAGAATCATGAATCTACTTGAAGATCGCGCTCCTAGCCGGTGTGTGACGTCATGAACACATGATAATCACCACGTGACAGCGCTGACACCGCTTGTCAGGTGAGTGCGGCTCCCTAATGTTTTATAAAATCTTATGAAAGATAAAATATTATCCTACACAGATGGGGGAAAGGCTACCAACATTACATTAGTCTTATTATTCAGTGTTCAATTGTATATGTACAATACAAGACAATGCTTGACCACATGTATAGTGTGAACAAGCTTCATACTAGAAAAAAAAGTTTCCCTGTTCATTAACTTTTTTCTATGATCCCCTCCGGTTACGGGTGAAAAAAACCCAAAAGAGGAGGGGATCATAGAAAAAAGTTAATGAACAGGGAAACTTTTTGGATGTTCGTTCTTACAACCACTCAACCATTTGGTATGAATCTAAGACAAGATCTAATTTTATGTTACTATTGATGTGGAGATGAATAGCAATCTGTCGTTTGTGAAGAAATTGTAGATTGCGGGAACTTTAGTGATAAATGTAATTTACAATCGATTTACAAAGGGCTAATGACGTCGAACAAATTGAGATTACTTCCGGTATGCAAATAGTTACTCCATTATCCTCTTGTATGAAGCTTGTTCACACTATACATGTAGTCAAGCATTGTCTTGTATTGTACATATACAATTGAACACTGAATAATAAGACTAATGTAATGCTGGTACCCTTTCCCCCATCAGTGTAGGACAGTGGTGTCGAACCTATGGCACAGGTGCCAGAGATGGCACTCGGAGCCCTCTCTGTGGGCACCCAAGCCATTACCCAGCCTTTTAGGACTCAAGACTTCCTTCTGCAGTCACAGGCAGCACAGGACGTGACATATTCAGCAGTATTTTAAAGTTACTTGAAGTGCCGTGGGAGCAAGGAGGTGTGAACAGATTATCATTGTAGCCCCTTCTCTGGGCCTTTGATTTATGCTGTTAAGTAGACCTTAAAGGGAAGATACAATGATTATCCGAATATCTCCTTCTTTCTACCGTATTGGTGTCCTCAGGACGCCAATATGTTTGAAACCTGTTACAGAGCAGGGAGCAATAAGGCATTTTAAATGGGCATTTTGGCACTTTGTGAAAAATATGTGGCTTTTGGTTGTAATTTGGGCACTCAATCTGTAAAAGGTGCGCCATCATTGGTATAGGATAATATTTTATCTTTCATAAGATTTTATAAAACATTAGGAAGCCGTGCTCACCTGACGAGCGGTGTCAGTCCTGTCACATGATTATCACATGTTCATGATGTCACACACCGGCTAGGAGCGCGATCTTCAAATAGATTCATGATTCTACATGAAGATGGACCATCGTATGATTTATGTAAATCTATGTACTTTGCCGTGAAGTTTGTTTTTAATGGAACATAATAAAGCAGGAATTTTTTGGACACTAATCTCCTGAAGCGCTGGTGTTGGTGTTTTTTTCAATGTAATAATTATAATCTTTATTTGTATAGCGCCATCAAATTCTGTAGCGCTTTGCAAATCATAAAGTGCTCATCTGAAACAAACATTCGTGTACGGGAGAGCTGATCTAGACAGGTGTTGGTGAAAGGAACAACATGTGCAGGGTTGGTTTCAGTAGGCGACAGACCCTCAGTGGGCCCCTTTGCAGTGAACTCGTGTAGAGGCATTAAAGATCCAGAAATGAAAACAGTCTTCTGTTCCCTAAAATATAACAAACTGTCCCCTCATGGTTATTTTATATAAGCCTACCCTGACACCCTGTGGATTCATTAGATACAGCCCCCCTCACCCCCACGGATTCTTTATGTACAGCCTTATGTGGGCCCCCCAGCAGCTCTGGGCCCCGGCACCTGCCCAGCTATGCCCATGCCCTGAACATGTGTGATCAATCACCTTTACACCACTAACAGTGACCTCATATTACCTCCTTTGGACCTCATCAGCCCATTTTATTATGTGATATTTTTCTGAATGATATTTTGCAGTCCTCCATATAGGGGCACATTTACTTACCTAGACCCCGAGCAATCCCCAAGGTGAGTTGTCCGACAAGGAATGAAGTCTGTTGCGATTCACGTAGATCGTGCGCCTGATATTCTGCATGTGTTGCTTCCCCGCTGAGGTCCGCTGGAGTTCACCTTCTTCTTCACAGTGTATGTGAGTGTGTTGTCTTGCGACACAATTTGAATTTTAAATCAGTCGGGTTGTCCGATGGCCACACCCCCGATTTGTGTTGCATGAAAGTTGTCACGATTGCACCAAAATCCGATCGCGTGCGCCAAAAACCCCTTTAAAATGCAGCGCTAAATGGAAATAGTTGGGAAACCGACGAAAGTGTGGTCCGCGGACCCTTAGTAAATGTGCCCCATAATGTTACACTGTGTAGTGCATTGTGTTCCAGATGTGTATTGTAAATCCATATTTAGATTTAGATATCAGTGTAATGACAATACGATTAACCTGGCTAACATGTCTGTGGTTGACTTCATGGACTTCTATCTAGACAGTAATCAATAAATCTGATCTGACAATTTCCAGCCACGAGACCTGTACATTAGCCGAATCAAGAGCAGTCAGCATCCAGTGTAAACTATAAGAGGTACGAGGCTCATATTCTAATTTATGTTGTTAGTAAGATCAGTATTTCTTACTCCAGTCTTTGTTCAGGTCATCTTTAAGGATAAATATGCCTCAGTACCTTGCTATAAATAAATGACATGAAATAGACCAATATCAGCACAAAAACATAAAAAATGTCCATTAATCCTGACAGACCATTCAGATCAGTCTCACAGTTAAGTGCTGGTTTGCTGTATTATAAGACTGATGACCTGGGAGCACTTTTAGGTTATTGAATGAGGCCATTTACAAAGAATGTCAGCATTTACTCTTGTTGGCAGTGATATGTGGCACAGGGCAGAATCTAATGGTTGTATTTACTGATATTGTAACAAATAACAAAATGTGTCATATTGTTGCAAAAAGTCTATAGGTATAGACCGTCTGGTGCCTTAGACTCTTCCTAATAATAATGTCCCATCTTAAATGAAATCTGGTAGGACATGAAATATCCTTTCTTGAATTCACTCTGTTAAGTTAAAAATAATAACAATTATAATCTTTATTTATATAGCACTATCATATTCTGCATCATGAAACAAATCACGGGGGACATATACAAATAAAATAAGACAATACAGCCATATGGAAACAATAGGAGTGAGAGCCCTGCTCCCAAGAGCTTACAGTCTGATCTCTCTATTTATACAGAGAAACATCTGGCGTGCACCAACCTCTATAGCAGGGTAAATAAACCTCTATGCAAGTAGAACTAACACATATAAAACAAGCTAGAACAGCGATAGCAAACCTTTTGGAGACAGAGTGCAAAAGCTACAACCAAAACCCAATTATATATCGCAAAGTGCCAAGTGCCAAAGTGCCGACAATTTAAGCAGTAACTTATCGATCCGTGCTGTATCACAGGTTTTAATCGGATTGGCGACCTAAGTTCACCAATACAATAAAAAGATGACAGAGAAATTTGGATTGTAGCTTCCTCCAGGGTCCCCTGTGTTGGGGTGAGGGGTGCCCACAGAAAGGGCTCTGAGTGCCAACTCTGGCACCCGTGCCATAGGTTCGCCACCACTGAGCTAGACCAATCAGCGTAAGTGCAAATAGATATCCCAAAAATGGTAAGTAACAAAAATCTTTATTATATACACATGAAAATGCAAGGAATATATAAATCGGACCAATATTAAAATCAATTAGTAAAAAAAATACATAGAAACTACAGAGTTAGGTGGATAAAGTGGACCACCCCACCAAACCTCAGAAATCAACATCCACAAAGATGAGGAGCAATATTCAAATGTGTTGATATTGGTATACAGTACCAAGCCCCCTGTACAACATGAAAGACAGACAAGTCAAACCTAATCCAGGTAAAGTCTACGGAGGGATGGTAAAGACTGATTGGTAAATCTCTCAATCTTCCTATTAAAGAAAATCACCTTGAAAGTCATAAGTAAATAAGCAGAGAAGAGTCTCATGCCTGAGATGGGTAACTTTTACAGAGTGGAAATGGATCGCCTCTTCAACTGCCCTCATCTTGGGCTCTTTATGAGATTCTAAACCTTATTAGGATAATAATCATTTTAATTCTTTATTTATATAGCACACACAGATTACATGGCACTGCACAGAGCTTGCCAAATCAGTCCCTGTCCCCATGGGGCTCACAATCTAATCAACATATCAGTATGTTTTTGGAGTGTGGGAGGTAACCAGAGGACTCGGAGGAAACCCACACAAACACATAAAGAACATACAAACTCTTTGCATACAAGAAGTATGTTTCTAGATACTATAGAACCAAAGATAGGGACATCTGAAGTGACATCCCCCCCTAAGCCTCTCAGCGTGACTCATCTCAGGCCCTCGTTTGCATATGGCTTTGGAGGTAGATGATTTTTAATATAATAGAGTGAGTACTAGAAGAGATATTGGTATACCTTCCTTGAGGATACTGAGAGTGGGATAAAAGCAAAAGTAAAGGATAATATATTATTTTTAAAAATTTGTTGACTGATATGAATGCTGTAGAAGTGATAGCTGTCTCTGGGGCCCTTGATCAGTTAGCAATGAACCTGTTTCGGATCACTGCTTTAGACAACAATACTGACACCTTAAGCTGCAAGTCATCGGCCATGATGTCTACAGTCATCGCTTTAAGGATCAATTTACCTTCTAAAATTTAGATGCTTGTCTGTGACTTATGTGTGACTCAGTCCATTAAACGCAGCTAAGACTACATCAATCCAGAACATTACTGAGCAAAATAAGCTCCACCGTATTGTGTATACCATGCAGATGCTTGAGTTATGAGTAATTCTTATTATAGATGAGGCTATAAAATTGACAGCAATATCATGTGTCCTTGGTTTAGTAAACCAGTGGTGGCGCAGAATGTACCAGAGAGAACTAAATTACTATATTCACAGCCTAAACAGCACAAGCAACATGCAAAGAACAAACATCTTGTTTTAGAAAATATAAAAATATTGTACAGCTGTGAAACACTGATGTCTATGGACTAAGACTAGGATGCTCAATCACAAAACTAAAAGGGGATGTCCCCACAATCCAGAGAACGGAGATGCCATTTTCACTAATACGTGGAGCAGTAGGACGAGCATGAGCTTTCTCCGGCACTACCATACATCTGCTCATCCACCCATTTAGTGAGAATAAGATCACTGTTATCCAGATCCTGGGGGTCCTGTTCTTGTGATCGGTCAGGGTCCTGTGGAACTTGAGACAACCCCTTTGAGAACTTATTTCGAGCAGGTCTCTGCTAAACTTCTGTAGAGTTCAAACGATCACCAAAGCCAATAAATGGCATCAGCAATCAGCAATCTGAGGCCAGTTAATAGATGTAGCTTTCACATGTGCAGTTATAGAATGTGATTGCTATACAATGTAAGCAAAAACCTACGGAGAAACTGCTCTAGATTGGTAGAGGACAGAAGGGATAAAAGAGAAGGAAGCAGTATCATCCAAACTCACCCCACTATGCCCAGTGGCTGGGGAACCAGTCCTGCTACAATAATAATAATTCCTTTATTTATATAGCACACACAGTTTCCGCAGCGCTTCACAGAACTTAGCAAATCAGTCCCTGTCCCCAACAGGGCTCACAATCTAATCAACCTACCAGTATGTTTAGGAGCGTGGGAGGAAACTGGAGCAACCTGCATATTTGGCTTTGCCCTCCTACTTCACCAACCTGTGGCTGGACCTCTCCACCACAGAGTTTGGGAATACTCTAGTAGAATTGTCCCATTTATGTATAATATCGTCACCTATGCAGCCATTGCATGGGATATATATGTAGAATCTTGACTAATGATAATCTCTGTACAACACTATAGAAAGTATAAGGCATGCTAATAATAAAAGCTGGCTCTCCATAAAATTTCATAATGAATAACATGGTATATATTTCGGATTTCTAATTGGTTCGACATGAATAAAATGCAAATGAGAGGAATAAGTGTTGTATATTTCCTGTGCCACCACCCTTAACGTTAACAGGTTAATAACTTGACTGCGAAAAGGTTATTAAAATGAAAATAAAGTCTTGGTCTGGCCTCATTTCAGACGATCACAGCTCCATTTAATCATCCACCATTTATTTGCCCAATTTCTATTCTGTGTTCCTCTGTAATCTATTTAAATCTTACCCAGTTTTCATCTGAGTTCAACAAGTTTAGACAAGCGTTGGTAATTTTCATTTCATTATCTCCTCAGCAGCTGTTACAGCGTTTGAGCGCAGGATTTCCAATCCGCTAAGCACAGCATGGTCGGTGGTCATGGCACAGGTATCCATCACTGTCTAACAGATTTAATTGCCCTGGCTATGTCTTTAAAACTCCACAAAACTCCACAAAAACCTATTATGCGTGATGTCCTGCCTCTGTCATGTAAAATTTGTAAACAATAGTTAGCAAGTTTTTAAAGTGTCACCATGGGGCTTATATACTAATGGTCCACATACGCACTTTTGTCAGACTTTCCGGCGTTTTTTGGGTGTGGCTGTGAAATGTATTTAACAGGGGATTGTGTCGCACGCGATCAGATTGTGGTGCAGCTGCGCCTGCTTTCATGCGACAGAAATTGGGGGGGGGGCGTGCCGCTGGACGATCCGTAGGATTCAGACTAGCGCGGGATTTAAGATCAAGCACTTACATGCACCAGGAAACAGAAGGCGAACTCCGGCAGACCTGAGCGGGGAAGCGACACATACAGTATATCGGGCACAGCATCTTAGTGAATCGCGGCACGGTGCATTATCATCGGACGGGTAAGTAAATGAGCCCCTACATCTCATCCAAAAATACTCTCAGATCCGTGACTTTCTGCTGCAGTTTTGCACGTGGAATAGCCTTGGGGTTACAATCGGGCTTATCCAAATGTAGCCACATGCAACAATTTCAACTGTGAATTTTCTACCATAGAATAGGGATTTGTGTACTTTTGAAGGATCACTCCAGTCCATGCACCATGTAAACAAACAGAGGCATGGAAACTTACAGGCGGCCGAGGTGGCCACCTTGGCCGGCAGGAAGCTGAATGCAGCGGGTCTTCCGTGCCCCTGTTTGTTTACATGGGGAACGGACCAGAGAGATTGCAGCGCTGGAGGTTGGGAGGGACTGCAGAGGTTAGTACATGTGTATTTTTTTTAACCTGCCCCATCCCGGAGACCAAAGGGTTTTCAATACCCTCGGTCAACCCCTTTAAGAGACTAGTAACAAAGATAACATTTTAGCTGGGCTGGATATCAATGTGTATTTTTGGATTAATGCAATGCTTAATGCAGGTGGTTTTCAATTAACTGGAAGGTCATGATGGGTAATGGGCATGATGATGACATAGGTGAGCATTATATTTCTTGATTGTTGAGATACACAATTCAGGGGAGCACTTCAGCTCACAATAAGGGGCTGAAGCACAACAACCATTTAGGATAATATTCCTCACTACTCCAGGAAGAGTCATATGAAACTTACAATCTAGACTCTTCATTGGGATGAGTCAAGTACTTTAATGCACACGGTTTCCTTCTGCAGAAACTGTTGACATTTTTATCCATAAATTCAGAAAGGATGTCACACTTCATCAACCGCATCATGACTGAATAAGTAGAGGAGAAGATTTATTAAGACTGGCGTTTAATGCACCAGCCAAAGAAAACTGAAGAGAGAGAACTGAAAAATATATACAAAAGAAATTATAAAATAAATCGGCTCATTTCAGATAGTTTCATAACCAGAAAATGAAATCTACAAATCATTGCAGCCTTTTTTTAGCTCAGGATTTGGCAGGAGCTACACAGATTTTTTTATTTTTTTATTTTGCACAATTTGCAGCAAATGTGACTTTGTGGGGCTTAGAAAACAGAAGCAGCAACTGTTTATATGAATTATTATTTTAGTTAGCTTCCTGTTATCTATCATTTTATAATCACTGGACAACCACATGTGATAATTATTACCATTATTATTATTATTACCATTATTATTATTATATATTCCAATCTTTCTGTAAATATGACATTTCGAAGGCTGGAAGATTCAGTGACAGGATTGGATTGGTTTCTTCTAGTAACCTTGAAGGTGAAAAACCAACCCTAAGTTGAGGGACTCCTTGCATCACTGAGCACCTGTATCATTACTACTTCATGGCTGGTCATGATAGATAAAGAAAACCAGCATCTGAATATTACCCGAATTTAATTGAATATGTAAAGTATAGAGAGAGATATGATATTATGTAGTCAAGTTATGTTCTCCTATAGGTTTAACCCATATAGTATTAAAAAAATCTTAAATTAAATATGGCAGCAATATATCTAATGGTGCGGCAGAGAATCTATATTTAGTGCTAGTGTCACTGCCCTGCGCTGTAATATCTCTATTTAGGTAACGCTATTAATACTATGTACTCAAAAATACATATATTTATAGCCGATACAGCTGGTTGACAAAGCTTCTTGCCACCTGAAAGTTAAACAGAGCATCAATATAGTCTTGAACGTGTGCAGTGAATTGTGAGGAACGTCTCTCGCTGGCAGCTCTGCCACCTCTGGGAAGGAGCCAGCCTACATATATAACAGCAGACAGCCCTGCTCCTAATGAAGGAACAGCAGGACCTGCCGTAGAAGGAAGAGAAAATGTAGGAGCGCTAGACATCAATTGGTTTTACCTTGGTGTGAAGGTTTCTAACCTGTAACACCACCAATCGCTTTGACCAGCAAAACGCAGATAAAAGGGAAACAAGATTTTCTGTAATTCGCTAGAAAAATCCTTAAATAAAATAGCTGGTACAGAAGCCTGCAGCCTGCTGCTGCTTAAGTATCCCATGCCTCAAACAGCCGTCTAATGCCAAAAATGCTCAGAATCATGGCAGCATTAATCTGAAAAAGAGTCACTGCTTATGATACAGAACAGTATTAAATCCCAGCATGTACAGGCTGTTCTAAGACACCATGCCTCAGCTGCTGCAGAATCTCATTAGAAGAGTAATTCCCTGCCTCTAGTAACTACTTATGTGATATAAATGTTAAAATTTAGTTTTTTTATGTTCTTGTCCACTAGAAGACAACACAGAATTATACTAGCATTACGTTGATAATTCACCACTAAAGAGCTCTACTGTATAACTTCCTTCACACAGCAATAAAATTGTCTTTCTGCACTCGCCTTTAGGGGGAGCTCTGTCCATAGGGATTACATAGCATTAAAGTTCAGCTGGGTTTGCCTTCTCCTTCTATATCTGAAAGTAGGAGAAGGAGATCAATGTTATACCACTGGTCTATATTAGGGGGGAAAACTCCTCCCTAACTCCAGTCATTTCTGTAACGTCCCTCCAGACGGGTTACGTTACAAAATTTTTAAACCTTAAATGCCCTAGGAGGAGTATGACCAGCTAATATTATCTGCATAGGTTTTGTAGGACAGAACCTTTAAGAACAAGTAGTTTACTCTTAGGGTACATTCATACGGCATACCGCCGTGTGCTGGAGAAGAGGAGAAGGTGACCCCTCCATAGAAAACAGCGGCACGCGGCTGCACCCATGGGAAAAGATAGAGCATGCCAAATGTCTGGCACCGTACCCCCGCCGGGCCACCATTGGCCTATATGGGGACTTATATGAGGCTGCAAATTTGCGGCCGCATATGCATCCCCACAGACAGGCGTGTAAATGTCCGCCCCTAAGAAATATTTGGTACTGCAGTTCTTATATCTGCCTGAGAGGAATATTATTTATTATGTGACCAATAGAATGTATTGCTTATTATATCAGTAACAGAAGTGCTGGTTGTATAATGAGCATACAGTGGGATATGTCTTCCTGTCTGTTTTACCTCCCCCAAAAATCAGTAGGAGGAGTAAACATAGTGGCATAGTGGTAGAAGTCTATTTGGGCGTGTACTATCCTGGCCGGGCACTGGGAGCCAGGGCTACTCTACGCCCCAGTAGCCTCTACAGTAATTTTTATATTACTAAAATAAAGTTTTTAACAAGTTAGGTTAGGTTGCAGGGTTATTACATTACAGAGGGAGGCAGGAGGAATTTATCATCCGGTCTACTTCAGATAGTAGATTCCTCGTGGTAGTTTTCCTTTAAATTACCGAGAATTTGGCAAGTGTAACTTTAATAAAAAATATTTAGGCACGGGTATCTTTAAAAACAACAACGATTGAAATTGACAGGTAAATGTATCACCTTACAAAGCTAAGGTTGCTGTAATAATTCCAGCTTCATAGCAAGACAACCTCCAAAATGGCCTCTTTTAGCGATGTCTCAACAAAAATCAGGACAATTAGAACAAGAGCCATGAAATTAAGGAGGAAAGGCTTAAAGTGGATTTACCTCAGCTCCAACCATTAACTGCTGTGAAAGTTCTCTCCTAGCCACTGGCAAGCAGTACGACAAATAGGTTTATGGATAGTGACATTTATTCTCACAATGCGTGTGGGCTGTAGGACAATTTCTCGGCTTTGACTGAGCCCGGCTAAGGCTCTAGAATAGTGCAGCAATTATGTGAACAAGCAGAGTGTGGGCAGCATGGATCCTATACAACCTGCATGAAAAACATTCTATTCAGATGACTAAAAGTCACTTGTCTTCAGCTCTGGCAAGAGCCGAGCGGTGAGTAAGACACACTGACCTATTTTCTAAGTAATGGCATTTTTCATGTAAGCAATTCACAGGGTCTCAAAACATGGTATTGTGTAGCTAGGACCATAACACTTCATGTTATGCTATATAATGTGCCATTGAATAGGTGAGCTCCTTGGGAATTGCACTTCTCTTGGTGCAGTTTGCAACATTTTTGACACTGCATCCTTAAAGGGAACCTGTCACCAGGAGACACCTTTATAGCAACCCCCACATCTCCATAGAGCATTATACATACACTTTTTTGTATGAAAAATCGGTTTTTACAGAACAAAAGAGAACATGTTTATTACCTTAGAACAGGGGCCAGGAACCTTTTTGGCTGAGAGAGCCGTGAACGCAACAAATTTTAAAATGTTATTCTGTAAGAGCCATACACTTCCCGGGTTTCTATAAAGACCGCCGGCTCCCAGCATTCCCCGACGGATCTCAGTGCTTCATGCCTATGAGAAAGCTTTCCACAGTGTTTCCTTCCCAAGTGTTGACCTCCCGTTGTGACCCCGGAACTGTTCCCGATTGTGCTCCTTCGCTGCCAGCCCTGACCTATTGCTCCGTCGCTGACCTCGCATCATTGCCACCTGCCTTGACCGTCTTCTTGTTCCTGACCACGAGACTGCCTAGTGATCCTGGACATTGGCTGCCACCATGGACAAGTCGCGACTTGGAACGACCTGGTGGTACCACGCTGCAGCAAGACCATCCTGCTTTGCGGCAGTCTCTGGTGAAGACCGGTTGCCACTTATACTCCAGTCCCAGGTGTCTGCTTACATCATCATCCACGGTGGTCCAGGGGGTTCACTACTCCAAATCCTGACACCCACCACATGCCTCCCTGTAGATAGGTAGCCCCAGTAAATACTCCCAGTAGATAGGTAGCTACAGCACATACTTCTAGTAAATAGGTAGCCACAGCACATGCCCCCAAGTAAATAGGTAGCCACAGCACATACTCCCAATAGATAGGTAGCCACAGCACATGCCCCCAAGTAGATAGGTAGCCACAGCACATGGCTGCCAGTAGAAAGGTAGTCACAGCACATACTCCCAGTAGATGGGTAGCAAAGCACATGCCCCCAAATAGATAGGAAGCCACAGCACATGCCCCCCAGTAGAAAGGTAGCCACAGCACATTCCCCCAAGTAGATAGGTAGCCACAGCACATGCCCCTAAATAGATAGGTAGCCACAGCACATGCCCCCCAGTAGAAAGGTAGTCACAGCAAAAAAAAAAGAATATTCACTTACCAGCGCTCCCTGCAGCCAGATCCTCATCACTCTTACGCTCTTCTCTTTGACCCAGGCTTAGACGATGGAAGCGATGGCGCCTGGGTCATACAAAAGACTTAGGAAGCAGTAACATTGCTGTCTGTGTCCAGTGATCAGTCTAAGAGACACACAGCAGCCATCACTATTTATTAAAGATCTGTCCGAGAGCCACATGCAGCCAACAAAAGAGCCACATCTGGCTCCCGAGCCATAGGTTTCCTACCCCTGCCTTAGAATGACATGTACTTTGTGACTAGTCAAGGTCCTCGCATTCATCTGCGCATGCGCCACACTACGCTGCCGACTCGGAGTAGCTGCGTAGTTTGCATAGCTCCTGGTGCCTCACTGTCCAGGTAGCTACTCCAAGTCAGCAGCGTAGTGTGGCGCATGCGCAGTTCTCATCGCTTCATCACCACTTCATCTGTGCATTTCCGTGCACATGGTACGAGAGATGCTGGCTGCGCAAGCACGAGAATGCCTGGCGCGGTCAACGAGAGTTCCAGACAGTGGGCATGATGTGAATAGGTGACGTCTATGGGGAAAGGGGGCGAGCCAAGGGGCTTAAAAATTACGGAGAAGGGCAGGTGAGGGACGTGATAAGTCTTTTCTAAGGTAACATATAAGTTAGCTTTTGTTCTGTAAAACAGATTTTTCATACAAAAAATGTTTAGCAGTGTATGTACAATGCTGTATAGGGACAGGGGGTGGGGGGTGCTAAAAAGGGTCTCCTGGTGTCAGGTTCCCTTTAAGACAAGTGTTGTCCTAGAAAAAGTGATCACTGATATCCTGCTCTTGATAGACAAAGTTGTTTACAGTTTTAGTCCAATGCACTAATTAGCTCAAAATGTTTTTAATTGAATGGAGTGCCCTCTTTCCTTACCATACTTGGCTTTCTGGGTGTCACCCATAAAGTCATTAGAGGACTCAGCTCAGCCAATGATTGGATAAGCGTCCTCTCCAATGTTTCCTGTGGTTACAAGATACCCATGAAGTACAGGCAGTCCCCGGGTTACATACAAGATAGGGACTGTAGGTTTGTTCTTAAGTTGAATTTGTATGTAAGTCGGAACTGTATATTTTATAATGGTAGATCCAGACAAAAAAATTTTTTTGCCCCAGTGACAATTGGTGTTTCAAAATTTTTGCTGTAATAGGACCAAGGATTATCCATAAAGCTTCATTACAGACACCTTACAGCTGATCATTGCAGTCTGGGTCTATAATAAGGCATCCAGAGAGCTTCACCAGTGGTCACAGTGGGCAGAGGGGTCCGTCTGTAACTATGGGTCGTCTGTAAGTCGAGTGTCCTTAAGTAGGGGACCGCCTGTACAGTGAAATGGGGCCAACATATTTTGTTAACATTGGGGAAGCTGCAAGCAGTATGTAACTATTTTAGTTAGGTATATTTTAGTGACCCCCTGTAGAGGCTCTAAGTTTTTTCATTACTTGCAGTCATTTTTATATGTGTTATCAACAGATCTACTTATTGGATACTGAAAATCCCAGTGTTGTAAGTTGAGGGTATAATTGGATCTGTTAGTTTCCAGTGTTATAGCATATGACCTCATAAACGAGTACATCAATGCAGTGGGCACTTGTAACCTGCTGATTACGTTTAGCATGTCTTGCTTCACTATTAGGGTTAGCAGCAAACCACTGTAAGGAATAAACTAAGGATTTTCATTTCATTCTTATCCACAAGCAACAAAACCACACAATGGGGCACATTTATTAAACTGGCTGCGTCGTTTTCTGACATAGTTTACACACAAATACATGTGCAAAGCGCCTGCACGTGTATTAATTAAAGTGTTTGCGCCAGTTTTGTGTCACCGCTGCACTGTGTCTACCACAACACAAAACTCTACACCTACAGGCGTGTTCCGGTGCCAATTCACACAATGGGCCACATTTATGTAGAAAGTCCAACCAAAATTGGTGCCCTCGGTGTAAGCACAATCGGCATATGCAGGTTGCGCCAAATTATTGAAGACTGTGCGGTGCACTCTGCACCTTGGAGAGACAAACTGTGCATAGTTGAGTTTGCCTCATTATTAATAAATGTACCCCGATAACTTGTGGGAGAGAAAAATGTGTTTCACTGGCAGCTTCATGTAGGTAATTTACTAGTAAGGAATATGGGGAGGGAGTCAATATTTTCCTAATATAGCATCTGAAAAGCTTAAAAAAGTGCCCTACACTATGAGGTTTTTACTTGTGGGGTGATTCAGGAGCTTATGATGGGTACATATTCCACTAAATGGCACGTTCTATACTATATTGTTGGTCTCACAGGATCTTCATCAGGACAGATTTTCTGGTAGATAGAAAACAGCTACAATATGGATGTGATAAAGATGATGGTTTATTTATAGTGATCCATGTACATCAGGGATCAGATCTTCCACGGACATTTGCACCTTCATTTAAGTTCTATAAATGACATCAAGGAGATGCGATGTCACATAATTACATGCTTTCGGTTGCCATAGTAAAATCTCATGAATGGCGAGGACTGACAAGCATCTCAAATACACCATGAAATAATTGTGTAACATTCCAGAACACTGTAGTGCTAGTTATCAGGAGCAATGTAATCCGAACATTGGAATAATATCCGTGACAAGTATACAGATATAAACATTTTGTACATTCATTTGCTTTTTGCTATATACTGCACCCCAGTGCAAAATCTGTACCCTAACTGTCCCGCAAACTCATCTACTAAGTTATCAGTACAGATTATTGGCATTAAATCATACCCCATGCCATTAGTAAGGGAAAGATTTCTGTATCCCCTCCCTCTAACATAATATTGGTCCTAATGTGACAGTCTGAACATTTATTAGTGTCTCTGGTCATCCACATTCACAATATCAATATTCATTACTATAATGGATCTGTATTTCCCAACCCTTTAACCTTTATTGAAAATCTTGTCACTCAATATAGCAACACAACATTTCCTGACATCGGCTTATGGAAGACTTAAAGCAATATCTGTGTTTCAGTATAGGGGAAATAAAAAATGATGACATATGGCAATGACTTTGCTACTGACTCTGTAGGTACCCACTGTGCAATCTGTTATTTTGCGTCAACTTGCATGGGTTAAGGAGAAGGCTCAAATGAGCCATCTCAATGGATCAGTAACAAAACCAGACTTTTGGGATAGGTCTGTTTTTTCCCCTGCGACAGCACTTTTAAACGCTAGTTGAAAAATATAGCCATTGTCCCATTGGGAATAGATTGCGGAACAGAAATGGCACAAGTTTTAGCTGACATTGGTGCCAAAGATGCTCCTATACTATAAAAAGCCCAGAGCCTCTTAATAACTTTGTTGCAGAGAAATGACATAAGAACAACACATAAACCTTGTCAGTGTACATTACTTTTTCTGTATATGTTCGGCTTGTGTAGTGCCTCTCTTTTTTTAACTTGTACTTTGATATTTGCAAATGCATTTGCAAGGTCACTGAAACAAAGACAGGGCGGCCATCGCTCCTGACTGCAGCTGTCAATCACAAACGAAATTTTACATGATGGAGTCAAGAGTGCAAGGAATATGTATGTCTCTTTCAGCATTAACTCAGCGAGTGAAAGCATTGTGAATATTAAAGCTGTGTGAAGATAATGAAAGAACCAGATGAAAATCAGTGCATTAGGAAAAGCCAGAGATGCAGTCAATACATTGTTGCTATTATTATTATTACTATTATTATGATTATTACATAGATGCTACATTTTATCTGGGTTGCTAATTGTATTGTTTAGATACAGTCTGTGGAAAAAAGTAGAGATGTTTCTTGCCTTTAGGCTAGCTTTACATGAGGGTATTCAGTTTGTTCATGTCTGGGTACCTAAACTCACAGCATTAGCCACACACAATGTTGTGGACCTCTGTACCATAATGTAATCACGACTCAGTACAAGAGGGTAGACGATCATTATGCGAAGAGTCTGGGTCCTGGGGCAGTGTACAGTACAGGAAATGTGGCAAATTTTTTCAGACTTAATCACACTTAAAGGGCTTCTTTAGAATTTCTGTACGGCCCAAAAGTGTTGGCAGTCACATGACCACTGTAGGCCCTGATGTGCAAAAATGACATCACGTGGGCCCAGTGCGACCAATGATTGGCCACAGCTGTCTGGTGACTGCAAATTCTGGGTCAGAAGGGTCAATGATAGGCAAATCACTGGAAAGGACAGAACAGGTAAAGTAACTTTTTTTTCTTTCATGCAATCCCCAATAGGTTATGTGAAATTCCAAAATTTAACTTGCATTCATATTGATGGCAACAAGCCTGACTAGTGGTCTAATATATAAGGTAAGGTAGCCAGTTGTCAGCTGTCATGGTATTAACATTGATGTTGTCCTAAAAGATATTCGTTGTCAGAGGAGTTTCCGTTACACCTCCACCAATCAAACTAGTGTTTAGCCCTCCATAGGTCTAACATGAATTTAGTAAGTAATGCCCATGTTGTTGGCTTTGACAGCAGCAATGGGCTCCGCATGCATGTTACGATGTAACGCATATCACTGTATAATCATAAAACTGTAGTCCTGGAAAAGTGTCATAATGATACATGAGCCAAAAGTCCACTTACATCTTTAAAGTGAGTTTATGTTTTTTAAATACTGTTGGGGGAAATTATTAAGACAGCGCTCAGGCATCCGTATCTACTAAGAGTGGCGGGCGGGTTGGGAAACTGGCAGGTATGGGGAGTTTTGTGTGCTCTTTCCTCCAGAAAACTGATAGAGAAGGTATAACAGATATCCTCTTGTGTGTTTTTGTAAAAACCTTTATTCCCCAATTAACCATTCAGTAACTGTTCTCCATTCTCCACTTCCTCTGTTATCCTGGGACTTGTGAATGACTTAAAAGCATTCTTCTCAACAGGATGGCTTCTCTTAACATAGCTATAGCTGCATGTAGCAAATCCACAACAAAATTTGCATGTAACATTTGCATGTATATTCATATTTTTTCAAAACACGTCATCCACCATGTCTGCAGTAGAGACGGGTACTGCAACCTGCTGTGATATGCAGTAGTAGTAGCAGAATGAATATTTCTACAGCCACATGCTGTGACTTGTGCTGTGGGTTTTAAAGAGGCAGCATGTCAATAATTGAGATGAGATTACCTTCAAGCTTTACAATCCAAAGATTAAAAAGTTGTGCAAATCCTGCAAGTGAACCACAGAAAAAAAAATATCTGAATTCCAATAATCCTTGGGATGTAACTTGGGATTGAAGCGTAACTAGGTAAGGCAGGGCCCCATAGCACAAGTCTGAAGGGGCCCCCCTACTATATAAATATGTGTATGCTCACACATTTATACACTCTTATACACATACACACACACTGCTGTCCTGCTGTCCCCTTCCTCTACCCTACATTGTTTATCTAAGGTCCTGGACCAGCTGTGTACTGTAGAAGATATGCACTGTTATATACATATTATGCAGTACAATGTGCAGCATAATATGTGTATAATGGTGCACATCCTCCATTCTCCTGTGTGTCAAGTAGGATGCCGGGGGTCCTTGACACTGTGGGCCCCATAGCATCTGCTATGGATGCTACTGCTTTAGTTATGCCCCTGGATTGAAGGAACCTGTAAATGTCATCTAGAAGTAAGAGACTAACGAACTCATAAAAGTTTTACCCCTCATCAGTTCAATATTAGAAACTAGCTTGCCTATGGCCATGTGCCTGCTGGATTTCAAGGACCAGCCACGGTGTGGAGTATGGTACTGTCAAGGAAGGACTCCTTGCATCATATAGGGTGGCCCTGGCACTGTGGTGGGTTCAGGATACTTGGCCAGCACATGGTTCATGATTCACAGACTAACACCAACAGAATTCGTAGTTGTGCATGAAAGGGCTAAAAGTCAATTTTCTACATTTGGATCAAAATGATCCCATTGTAGGTAGGTAGGTTGCATTTATTATGGTTTTCTACCACTACATTTCCTATGGTTTATAAAGTAGCTCTATGTATGGACTGAAAAGTTAGCGCGCGGTTTCAAACGTCATTTTAAAATAAACATTGTTCTAAATCTAATACTCGGCTTCTGAGAGTGAATTTACCTTCCACTGTAATTCCTTATGGCACATTCTCATCGGATACATTTTCGTTGTTTCAGACATACCACAACGTCCCTAAATCATTTCATATTCATACATTTAATTCCAGAGCCACAGAAAGTCATTCGTTTTGTAATAAACTCGGCTCCCTGAAGATATAAATCCAGTGTGCTGCGGCGCAATGTGGACAGGTGAGATTTCTCATAGCTGCCCATTACTAAGCACAAGGAAAATGTACCGAGCTGCTTGCAGTTAATTTTATTATGTGCCCCTCCCTGCGATATATACGATTCATAACCCTGACTTTTACGAGGCTGATGAAAAATATGTATTATAAAGACAGGCGTACAAAGCAAACACAATGTACACTCAGACGGCGGCATTATTTAAAAGGAACACAACGGAGCAATGCATCTTTAACCTGGAAAAGACATGGGGGGGGATGTAACAATGTGTCTCAGGTTCCGCCAGTTTCTAGCTGGAAAACACTGGTCTTTTGCTGCGCCAGATTTATCCCTGTGATGATGAATTCTGGTGTAGTATAAGACTGTTGGTTCCTACTTTAGACCTAATTTTAGTTGGTCTAAACCGTGCGCCAGAATTTTGGGTGCACAGACGGTTTCCCATAAGGCTATAAATACCCAGAGCATTCTTATCATTCTTATCACTACCTTTATTCATCTTGTGTTTTGTTTTGTTTTTTTTTACTTTTTTTATGTCTGTGTTCTGTATGTATGCCATCATGTTTTATTGTTTGTATCTGTACATTTGTGATTATGCGGATGGAGGTGTTGTTGCTGTGCCACAATCTATTTCCCCTGTGGGGACAATAAAATATTTTATTCTATTCTTTTCTATTCTAAGCCATGCCCCTTTCTCGCGAGATCCACATCTCGGAGGTCACGCCCCTTTAATCGGACAAGCCAAAAAAAAGGTCTAAAAGCCTTGATAATTGTGTTGCAAGGCACTTTAGAAAGTGTTATTGGCGCAAAATCACCAGAATTGTGGCGCAAGTGCATTTTTAAATCCCCCCCATAGCCTATTTAGGTTTTCCAGAATACATTTGAAAATATTTTATGCCACTTTTTAATATCAATTGCTTTTGTGGGAAGAGCTGTAGTTTAATGTGGCATAATTGTTTAACTTTTATTAATGTTTTTGTGATGACAACATTTTTATGTTTTGCGGTCAGTGGGGGAAATTTAACAGGGCAAGTTTTCTGGTGAATCCTGGGGTGTAGGAATGGCAGGATTTTAATACAAAAGCGCATAAAGCGCTGGTATATGATAATTGTCCCCCAGGGTGTGGTAAAAATCAGAAGGTAAATTTTTGTGTGGATCGTTAAAATTACAGAGTTTCCAAATTGAAATAGTTTTTCTTAGGTTCTAATTTGCATTTAGGCTGCATTCACACTACAGTATGGGGGATGTATATACGGCCATACACTTCTATGGGCTCCTATGTCCTATCTTTTCCCGTATTACGGCGCCGCGACCATACATCGCTATGGAGAGGAGCGGGGGTGAGCTGCGCTCACCTCCTCCTCCTCTCCCCGGGCTGCCGTGTGCCCGCCGTGCTACGGTGTGGCGGGCTCACGGCAGTGTGCATGCAGCCTTACAAAATAACATTTCATCTAAAAACAATTTCGGCATATGCTGAGATCCAGAAGTTTGATTTTTTTTAAAAATTTTAACTTATTTAACTTAAATTGTTTACTTATTTGGGGACCTCTTTTTGTAATGTGTGCTTTACAGTTTTTATTTGGGATTACACATCACTTTTTTACTCCTTTTTATGGGGAAACAAAGTGACCAAACACAGCAATGATAGAACTCAGGAATTCTGAGACTTCTAGATGCCAGAAGGACATTATACATATTTTTGTTCTGGGCACAGAAATATTTTAAATAATCTTTGTGGAAACCTTGACCACTTGAGATCATCATGTACAGTGCAATTCTCTGGTCAGTGTAACGCTCAATCTGTGATGCTATATCATGAAGTTACTGAAACACATGAACGCATTGGGGTAGATTTACCCCAGTGCAGTCTGTGCAGTGCAGTCTGTACTATGTTTGCCTGTGTAGTGGGCGCCAAATTCAGGATTTATGGTGCATGTTCTGCATGTATCGCCCACTGCACTCTGCATAGCGCCCTCTGCAGTGCTCCGCCAAAGTGCACCACTTTTTTTGGTGCACCTTTAACATAGGGCATGAAAATCTGGCCCATTGTTCGACTGAGCACCGGAACGCCCCTAATTTGTGTGGCGCATGCACTTCTTAAACATCTGTGCACGCAGTTTCCACTAAAAAGAACGTGCAAAATCCGACAGAAAACTGGTCCAAGGATCTTAGTAAATGTGCCCAATTGGGGTATATTTATCATTTGGGTTTTTTTTTTAGTTTTTGGAGAAGGTTACAAGTATCTTCAGATATCTTTAGAGCAGCTGCATTAATTTGCTTTTATTCTGGCACAAGAGGTGACAACTACATTCCTGCACCACTGGGAGACTGGGGTGGATTTGCGCTTAAACTTGAAATTTTTTGAAAATGAAAAGTTGTACTTTATAAATTTGCCTACACTATCTTAAAAAATTTTTAAAAGAAAATCTACCATCAAAATTCATCATGATAAACTAGGGGCACATTCTCATAGATCCAGTCACTGTCACGGTGGTAATCTTCCTCTTTCCTTCTAAAATTATGTCAATGAGACAGAAGGGCTCTGGGGGGCATTACTAGAGCCCCAGCACGTTATAGCTTCATATGCTATTGCAGTGTGCACTTCTCCCTCCCACTGTGAGCTTTTGCCCTTCTCGCTCATTAGCCTAATTTTAAAAGTTGATTTTAGGAGGAAGGAGACCATGGATATATATAAGACCATACAAATATAAGAAGATTACCACCTAAGTGTCCCTGGTTTATCATGATGGATTTTGTTGATAGATTTTCCTTGAATTTAGATACACTAATTTTAATACACTTTCAAGACAGAAAAATTGATGTAACTGCAATGATACATTCTTCCTCATTGTTTCTTGTATTACAAAATAGATTCTACTGCATCCTCCTAAGCTACATGTACTGTATATGAAGATGTGGTTGTATCTATACTTTCTGTAAGTCTGTTTGTAAAAAGTTTGAAGTGTGTGTTCAACTAGAGAACAAAACACAATTCACATTGGCATTTCATTACTTAGATCCATTGTTGATCGAGGTAGAAATGTCATCCTAGTATATAACATAAATACATTATCAGAGGTTCATTCGCAAAGTATGCAAATGGTCACTAATGAGGCATCGCATAATCATTTATGTTCTACATGCATCTCATTACATGATATCCAAATGAGCGGTTATTGTCTGTTCGCATATTCAGAAGCCATGTAATTACGTGTGATTCTGTACGATAAGCTCACTGAAGCTGAGATTCTGAAAGGCGAGCAGGAAGTCGGGTTTCGGCGAGATGATGACTAGTATCCTCTGATATTTCTTTTGATTGATAATATTTTCCATTGTGTAGATTAAATGCATGAAACAGAAGGGAAGATAATGAAAAAACTACAGGAAACCAAGCAAATATTTGATGTGTATAACTGTGTCTGCAACAGGGGTGTGCAAATTCTAGGCAGGTTTTCCATTACTGTACATTGAGCTGTATGGGTCATGTATTGTAACCTGCTAGTGACATTTCTAATATCTACAACCATATTCAGCCATTGTGTAGAGCTATCTTTTTTCAGCCACCAGCATGAAGCACTTGCTGTCCCCAAATGCATCAACTGGACTGGCACCCCTGATCATGCCACCAGCGCCATATTAACTTTCATTCTTTAATTCTAACTAAATATATTTTACACTGTTATCATAATTACCGTACTACTACACATAACTGATAATATACCGCTAGAAATTCCCCACCCCCACTATTGTGCCTTTTTGGTCTTCTTTGCTTATGCTGCATTGTTCTTTACTGTCTCCTAGTGTGTGAGCTTTGTGTATGTTGCTCTTATAGTAATGCTGGCCTGCCTATTCGGATTAGTGCACCCATTCACTAAGGTAAGAATGAGAGGTTTACATGAACACTGGGAAGCCAATATATCAGAGGGCACAGTCAGCCTTTTAAGAGTAGGGCTGAAATATATATATATATATATATATATATATATATATATATATATATATATATATATATACATATATATATATATATATATATATATATTCTCCAAAAAATAATCCTCAGCTACAAACAGCTATATTTTGTGAACCATGGCACATAGAAAAGGATTGTGTTTCTAGGTGTCACAGAACTGAAAATATCCACCGTTGCAAATGCAGTTGGGAATGTTATTTTCATATACAGCTCCCACTCCTGACTGTACATTTAAGTCTGAATATCTCCATGTCTTTGCCACCTGAAAAAATTAACTTTTTATGTTAAAGGGGGGATTCTCTTCTTTAAAATAACACCGGAACTGTGTTTCTAGATGCCACTGTTCAGACGATATAGCCTTTTGAACTGTGCCTCTTCCATACTGTCAGCTAAACACGGGAGCAGGAGGAGGTAGCTGCAGGAAAGAGGGAGCTGACAGATACATTGGGGCACATTTTCTAAGGGCTTTGCGCCAGTTTTGTGGTAGACTTTGCCTTTTCTTTTAGGTGTAAACTGCTTGCACAGGTATTTAAGAAGTGTCTGCAACACAATTGTAGCACGTGCGACCATTTTGTGGGGCAGCTGCACTAGTCACCATGCAACACAAATTAGGGGACGGGATGGTTCTCAGTCGGACCACGTGCCAGATTTATCATGCAAAGTCTGTTGTACGCCCTATTTTAAAGGTGCACCACAAAAAAGTTGGTGAACTCTCCCGGGCCAGTGAGGGGAAGCGCCAGATTCATGATTTCTGGTGCACGTTCTTCATGAATCTGGCAGAACGCATTTAGTGCAGTTTGCACCACTCTTAATAAATGTGCTACAAGCAGCTACATGGACAAGAGGAGCTCATATAAGGAAATTGTTATAGACAATGGCCAATGTTTCTTAAGCTTGGAGAGAAGGTTTTGAGAGTTCCAATTGAAACGAAATGAATGAATGAATAAAAGTGGATTTTTGTTCATGGGGAAATTAAGACAATCCCTGATAATAAGCCCTAACCCTTATTTTCTTATTTTCAAATAAACTCAGTACAGTCATTTCTTCCCCATTTAAAAAGAAACCTGGTATTATAACATATTTTACTTAGGGATCTGAAACACCTTTAGCATTTGGGCCCAGTAGCTATAGGTTTGGCTTCTGCTTATCAGAGTTGTCTTTATTACAATAGAAGTTACATCTGTAGTAATGGAAATGGAATCACTTTCTCTCCTTTGAGGCAGAGGGCAAAAAGAAATTCTTTCCCAATAGCTGAGAAAACCCTGGATCTGAAAACAGCATGTGTAGACATTGTAATTTATATGTGTACATGTTCTGCTGAACATCAGTGCTAAAAAACATGATTAGCTGTCAAGAAGATATATATTTTATATATACACATAGTATAGGGTGAAATGTAACTGTATTTTTCATTCTGTCACTGGAATCAATGATTCTGATGCTGCCAGCATTTTGAATACACAGAGCACGTACCCTCACTCCGCTTGACCGTTCGTGAGTGGGTAATATTTTGGGAAGTTTGCTGCTCTATAACAACACTAAATCATTAATGGTAAAAGTGACCGGTCTCTGTAAGACTGCAGAAACTGTGTTATAGAAATCCTGGGGAGAGCAAAGGTGTTATTGTCCTCCTAGTCCCTTCTATTTGTTGCTGGCAGACAGTCGGAAGTAGTGAGAAGTTTATATTCCGGACGGAGCAGTGGATTTGGGCTAATGAGCCTAGTGAGAAAAATGGGAGTGAAATATTTACAGTAATAAAACTTTAATGAGTCAAAACAGGACCCCTGGAAACAAGTAGAGTGTTTTTAAATATTCTTTATATATATTGTTTGATGAGAAATGTGGTAAAACCAGATGAGAATAAATAAAGTATAGGAAGCTGATGGATGAATTCCATATCTTATGGTAGTTATCATATACACATTTTGGGATTTGTGCTCTGTGGTTATGTGAGTGGCTCTTGATGGAACAATATTTTGATTAATCTAATCTAGTTGTCAATTATTTATACAAAGTCCATCAGAGAAGGATTCACTCTTACTGACTTACAAATCGCGAATACACCACCTCCACGCCATGTGGGTGTGGAGGGGGCGGGCACAGTTGGAGGCAGGCACGGGCAGGGCATACCGTGTTATTTTGCAAAACCAAAAACTTTGTTTGCTGTTTTTTACGCGAAACTACGCCATGGGCGACATGGCATAGTTTTGCTCGCCGGCTGGGCCACCTCTTAAACCTCTTGAAGTATCAGGCGCGGCAAGGGAGGGTGTGAGGGGGGGCGGCATATGATGATTGTCCCCCTATAAGTCTAGAAAGAATTTCTTAAAACTGATGTTTCATATACCAGTTTTAATCTGTAATGAGCACACGTAACTTGTTCATAACCTTAAAAAAAATCGTCATCTTTCGTCATCTGTTAGCTATGAGCGAGTGCAGTTTTGTGGTCAAATAAATGCCTGTTTTTGATGTAAATTAAGCATACTGCCAAATTTTGCACAGAAAATTGGTTCATTAAAGGGGTGGCAGATTCCATAGAGTATATTGAGGGAAACAACTGTTCGGTTGTTCAAATAGGGTACCAACCCGTTCTCTTACATTTAGAAAAAAATTGGCGCCGTAATCACAGCTGTATTGCTAGCAACTAGAAAGATAGTGGACATGTCACAAGAAGAAAGGTGGTACCTCGTGGTTTCCATAATTTTCCTTTCTATATCCGTCTCCTCTCCACGCAATCCGTGTGTGATGAAGTTGCCTTCGTGGATCGAAATGTTACACTTTTTGGATTGCCTAACACTGTAAATAAAGATTCTTGGCTATAATTTGCAACAATGGAGTGCCAAATCTTTTCCTGAATGTTACACTGTGCCGGAGCACCTCCCTGCAAGATGCGGGATTAGTATGTAATAGATCAATTTTTATTATTGTAAACAATCTTAAAAGTACATAAAAATTAAACACCAGTGCACAGGAAACATTAACCTGGCACAATACAGTGTGGGCACACAAAATATCTTCATGCCCCGTGTGGTAACTGTGTGCTGTGCACCAACGTCGAGAAAAGCACCACCTTCTCAAATTCTCAATGAACAAAAACTTTTGACATTACTTGGTCAAATACATGTTCCACAAGGGGAGTGATGTATTACGCAGTGTGCCCATGCCCTACGATCTATATTGGGCTCACAACCCGTGAATTTAAAGTGCAGGTGCGTGAACATGTCATTGGGATAAACAATGCTAGAAACACTGAGAAGGATCAAATGGAGCATTTAAAGACCATTCTCCGACTTATCTTTGAATGCCACTCTTGTGATCCAGTTTGCTGTGCTTTCGTGGAATTTTTGGTGGAATTTATCTCTTCTTTGGTCTAATTGTCTTGTATGTATTCCATGTGTTTTGGATATCTTGACCTTACTATAGCATATGGAAATTTTCCACTTTTCTTGGCTAAGATGTGAGATTAGGTAGAGGGAGGGAGGAAGTGTTGGCAGAGCAGAGGGAGAAAGTGTAACAGCCCAGGAAGACAAAGTACCGAGGAACTTTGTTAACAACCCAGAGTAGCCCTTCTGACTCATTATCATAAATTTAAAAGCTGATTTTAGAATAAAGGACAACAAATATAAGAAGATTACCACAGTCACGGTGCCTGGATCTATAAATAAGTGGCTCTGATTTATCATGATGGATTTTAATTATAGATTACCTTTTAAATAAAAAAGCAAACTATGGCATGAGCAGTTGAAGTCACATGGATTTACTCAAAATTAAAGCATAAGTCAACTAGGAAATTCAACCCCATGTGAGACCATCTCTAATATACCTTTTGTGTCCTTAGTTTAAGGATCACTGAAAGCAGTTTTTATCTGGCGAGAATCACTAGGACAAGTGCCCTTTGCAGTAAGCACTGTACAGCCCTCCAATCTGTTCTAAGTGATGGCTTTAGTGTCTATCCAGAAGCCCACGACCAAACATGTACTACAGTGAGCCAAGAGTGCGTCAGCATTAGGCAATGCCCAGAAGGCCACTGTTCTAGTGGTGAACTTCTTCTCTGTGATGCTGATACAAAGAACATAGACAACGGTACGCTTAAACAGGTCTCCAGGTGTCCTCTGTAGCATTGTCAGCGATTTCGCTTGGTCAAAACTGCTTACAGAATCACTTTTGTAGAACCCAATTAAGCATCTTGGGAAGATACATCCTATATTCACATCACAGGCAAATTTATCTGTATCTGATTCTGCAAGGAAGAAGGAAATGTCAATACCAAACCAAGCAGATCCTGATCCTGCAGTATGCACAGAAAATTCCTGTAATCCATGTGATTCAGGATTCAAAACTGCGAGGAAAATCTCTATGACCTGAAGGCTACCTTACAAAGCAAATCCAGGTATTGCAGGTCATTGTATTGGGCGCGATGAGCATGGAGCGGGGACATGGAGGAATGTTCCCTATCATATATATTATGATAACATTAAGTGATTAGCTCACAAGTGAGTGTTTGCTCTATTGTCAGGTGAATGATATTAAAATGAACAATCTATTCCCAGAACTCTTCCCCTGAACACTTCTTCGCTATGAAAAATGTGGATCGAACAAGGATGTATTACCAAGAATTCAACCGAATGAGTGAGGAATAATCCAACAGTCATGTCTTCAGCCATTTAGACAGCATTGGGCAACACCATAGCCCCATGACTCTTAATCCCATGTTTCTTCTTTAGCCTCATATTAGACAGTATAGTATATATATGTATAACATAATGATATTCTGAATGCAAATATGGATTTTGACTTTTTTTCCCCCTGATATCCAATAGGGACCATTTTAGATATTAACCCCATAGAGTATTATATGCTGAGTGATAAGATCTTTTCAAATAATTTTACCTATAAACCAAGGATAGAAAGAATCTAAATTAATGTGATCCAAGAAAACATTTATTTTACCCAATCTAGGATAGTGGGGGAAATTTCTTTTAAAAGTGTCTGAGGTAAAACTGTTTCTAGTTGCCCAAGGAAACCAATCAGAGCTCAGTTTTAATTTTATAAACAGATATGGGAAAATGAAAGCTCACCTGTGATTGGTTGCCATGAGGATTGATTGTAAAGATCAATGAGGATAGTGGGGATAGATTTTTTTCATGTGACCATGGGGATTTCATTTCAGGTCCTTTAGTCTCCTAACATTAGCAAACTGTACACTATGCATATATGTGAGCACATGAAATCACAGCAGCCTGCTAGGAGGCATGGAGAGGAGTAAAGGTCCATGCAGGCTGCAGTGATTTCATGTGTTCAGATATATGTATGGTGTACAGTTTGCTAATGAGATGTCATCATCCTGGTCACATGACATTACTGCTGTGTGCTGAGAAATCATGGTGGTGAGTTTCTGGATTCACCAGAGGACCACCTCACCTTGCTATAGATATCCCTGGATATCATATAAAATTATAAAGATGATTATATGGGGATCTGAGGAAAACAATTTTAGCTAGTTAATAGGGCTCTATGGGAACCTGACACTAGCTGTATTTGTGAAAAATGTAGTGACAGGTTCCCTTTAACATTTTGCAGTGTTTGTTTTCCTTGCTCAATAAAATGTTTATATTCTATTTATGGTGTGTGTCTATTAGGTTACACCTATCTCTTTTCTGAAGGTAATTTAATATACATATGTGAAGTCTGTGTGTCTGTATAGGTTATAGGCTGGGCACTGTCAGAAACCATTGTATGCAATATTCTCCAAATCCATGTATTCCATATGATAATTGTAAATACTGCATAGACCGCTAGTGGGGATTGTGGAATTACTACTCGGAGTCCCGTGCAGACCTTTGTACAGATGGACAGCATGGATATGCTCTACATAGGTAAGAATGCTAGGTGCAGGATTCACAACGGAAGTGCATGATGCCTATACCTAGGCACAGCAACGTCATATAGGAGGATAACTCTGGAATATAGATAACATGTGAGCATGTCATAATGTGTCTGTCATAAGAATCCTAGTGTGAAAAATGGGAAGCATAAAGAGGTACAGTGCGGTCACATGAGTGCTTACATGTGGTCTTCTTTATGTATTCCTGAGTCTCAATCTTTTCTGCCTAGAATGGTGACATTAATACATAATTCCAGGCAATGACATACAAACATACAACTAACTCTAGGTATAGACGTGCAGACATACAACTACTTCTGGGTATAAAGATACAGACATACAACTACTTCTAGGTATAGACATACAGACATACAATTTCTTCTAGGTATAGACATACAGACATACAACTACTTCTAGGTATAGAGATACAGACATACAACTACTTTTAGGTATAGAGATACAGACATACAACTACTTTTAGGTATAGAGATACAGACATACAACTACTTCTAGGTACATAAAGGGTATGATCACTGGGAATCAACAAAGACCTAAAGACAAAGAAGGAAAGAGATTGGAATATTCGCATCTAAAAGAAAGAGGCTGCTATTGTATAATAAAGCAGGAGGACCTGGAGATCATGATTTGCCTTGCACTGTATACATTTTGTACAATGCTCTAATACGATATAAGGGCTGAGCTTTGGAGAAGGCAACAGCTACACAATAGAGACTCAGTGCCGCTCTCCAGCCACACGGTTGCACAGACTTTCTGTTCTCGACAGGGGAGCGTTCTCTGTGTAATTGGCATATGTTCACCCTACAGCTGATACAATTCTACAGCCAATAGACATTTTGTAGCAATAGCAGCGTGAGGCGATGCATCCTGAGTATGACGATCCACCAGGACACAGCAATGTATTTCTAGATATCTGTACAGAAGATATTATAGACACCATTTCATCACATGACATGTTCTCATTGTATCATCCCTATGTTTACAGTGGAGGGTTTTCTATGCATTATATCTTCCGGCTATGGTGACTTCCTGTAACATATAGAGCAGTGAAAAAGCACATGTAATCACTAATTAAAATTAGCAGTGGTTTTCCTATAATTAGTGGTTTGTCTGCTAGTACTGTAATGATACAAGGCCTAAACCCTTGAGGGCAATACAATACCCAGTGGCCAGGCCAATAATATATTAGCAATCCTGGCGTTCGATTAATGACCCTAAATGAATAATAGGCCTATGTAAATTCTGGTTATGTTCTGTTCACAATGTAAGACTACATTCTAGCCCTTACAAAGGCCTATAGTCCTGAAGCTCCAAGCTTCCTCCACATTTCATTGCATTTAACATGGCAAATAATTTCGGAAGGAAGACTATGTCTGACTGAATTGTATAATGAATTTGTTTTCAATTAGGAAACATCTGCAGATTTGTGGATGAGATGTGCGGAAATCCAGCCCTCAAACAGGTGATAATTCAATTAGCTAACACATATGGCCTTCTTATTGTCTATGTTTAACCGCTTACTAGCCAGTATCAATTATTTATGTATTGTATGTCTCTTTGGTGAGTAGTAATTGTTGGCATTTTATACCTATTACATTTAAATGTACAACTGCTGACAATGATACAACACTAGATACCAAAAACCAAATGCCAATAATGACAAGTCTGTCATTATTGGCATTACATAAAAGATTGTGCCAAACACTAAACTGCTTTTTACCAAAAGTCCATCATAATATAGGTATCGACAAATGTATTATTATTACAACCATTAGTGTACATCCCATTTATAAAGGGTATGGACCATAATTATCAATCTGGAACAAGTATCAATTTTCAAGTCACTGTTTATATTCAGAAAAGTGATTCTTCTTTGGAGTGAGACTTAGTTACTTACCTTATGGTACTGTAGTGTAATATTTCATGTGGCCATAGTTTATAATAACCTAATAGACGTCATACTTCTGAATACCCTGATGATATACGGTGTCAGAATTACTGCAGAAGCCCATCTATTGGGGCCCCAGGTACCTGAGCCAATTTGATTTCGTCAATGACTGATAGAAGCTACATCCATAGACCTTGATAGAATTATATCACATATAGTCAACAGGCTGAAAAGTGCAACCAATGCAAGTCAAGAAGTCAGGAATGGATCTATCTATTATTTGTGTTTAAGACAATAGTGATAGAATAGTTAGTTAACTACCACTTCTAGGATTGTGGAGTTAATAATGGTTAATAAAACAAAAAAATACTGAATATTTTTTAACGATCTGAAACCCAACCATCAACCTAATGAGACTTTGTAGATCATCTCAGTTACACACTTCATGGTCAATTGATTAAACCATTCAAGTGCTTATAGTCTTGTCCACAGTAACCCACTGCAGATACTTTATTGATGGAGTCTGTGCATTTATATATTTTTATATATATATAATATTGGCCTTGCTATTAACCTTTTTGCGGAATGAAATGTCATTATTGAAACTGCTAAGGTTTTTCACTCAATGCACAAAACAAGGAGACGGAAATGTTTGAATTACTGATAATTATCAATCAGAATAGACATTTCGGTATGGTCCAACTCTATCGTACCATACCACATAGTGATAGGGTATAGTCTACAAAGAAACAAGAATGATGAGCCCCAAGGCTATAAATGTTCAATGCTTACCCCCATCTTCTTCATCAAAGGAGTTCATGCAGGGGAAGTAGATGGCCAAAGCCTCGAATGATGCAGACAGACTAATCCGGCTCTGTGACCTCTCCATGAACATGCTTGGGGCGCTCCCCGGATCTGACGGGGGTTTCGGGAGCTTGGACGCCCCATTTTTCACTCGGAGCACTGCACGAGGCGTCTTGGCAGCTTTTGTGGGTCTCTAGATATGAAGAAATACCCTCTATAGCCTTCTGCACCCCAACAAGTGCCCCTGTACACAGCAGTCCTATGGATGCAGCTTGTAGATGGTGCATTTACAGAAGCAATATGTCCAGCCTTTCAGGGTACAGGATCCAGGTGAAATACGAATAATCCCTTGCACCTTGGCTCTGTTGATCTCTTCCCCTTCTCCTGCTTTCTTTCTACTTGCAAAGATCGCTGGTTGACTTCATTCACAGAGAGATGACAGGAGGGGGCTGAATGAAGTCATTATTAGGATGCATCCTGGCCAATCATGGCAGGCGAACAATAAAGGGAGGCTTGGTCACAGGCACAGCAGAAATGAGTATCAGAGAAAGGGGCTGGCAGCACATTCAAAGCATCTTTGCACTCAGTGGCTCCGGAGATGTCTAGTCATTGCTGATATGAACATACATCCAGGACTCCATTACATTGCAATATAACACGCCTGTCACCATTTTCCTGTTAAAAGAATACACAACTTCTAATGTCATATCTGTGCAGGGGCTCTTCGACCGTACATTGTGCAAGTTTTCCATTGATTATTTAATGTAAGTGATAGAATTCATCAGTCATGCAACACAATGTAGCATCAGCATAACAGTATATTCTATATACCTACCAAATGCTGGTGCTTGTAGGCTCTCAAGTTCTATGGGAACAATATGGTTCGATATATGGCAGGCATTAAATATTCACTGGATAGAGGTATTTGGTGTTGTGCATTTAATCATAGCAAACGGGAAAAATGGGAAAATCATTAAGAAGAAGTAATTAAAGGGGTTTTTCAATTATAATAGAGATTTTGAATATTATATCCATAAAGACCGAGAATTGGTCCAGAACTGTAGGACGGCTTCCCCTTGTAGTAACTTGCATCACATTTCCACACTGTGTTCCTTAAAAATACCACAGTCACTTATAGAATAACGTACCCTTGATAACGACACTGTTCTCCTAAATAAAATATTCTCCTCATAACACAACTGCCCACAATGTTCCCCCGGATATATAACACATAATAAATATTATTCCCCATAAATAAATTATATAGAAGCCACTTAATTAAAATATGTGAATTAATAAACATACATTCAGATCTAAATACAGGCGGTCCCCTACTTAAGGACACCCGACTTACAGACAACCCATAGTTACAGACAGACCCCTCTGACCTCTGGTGAAGCTTTCTGAATGCTTTACTATAGTCCCAGACTGCAATAATCAGCTGTAGAGTTTCTGTAATGAAGATTTATTGATAATCCTTGTTCCATTACAGCAAAATATGTTTAAACTCCAATTTTCACTAGGGCCAATTTTTTTTTTGTCTGGATCTACAATTATAAAGTATACAGTTTCGACTTGCATACAAATTCAACTTAAGAACAAACCTCCAGACCCTATCTTGTACTTAACCCGGGGACTGCCTGTATCCACATTCTGATATACATTCTGATCCCACTGTTCATTATAACATATACAGTCCCCCTGAATTAACAAAGGGGCACATTTACTTGTCCGGTCCGCGGAGTTCACCGAAAGTGTATTATCCGACGATCATGCACTGTGCCATGATTCACTAAGATGGTGCGCCCGATATCCTGCATGTTTAGCTTCCCCGCTCAGGTCCGCTGGAGTTCACCTTCTTCTTCCTGGTGCATGTAAGTGCATTGTCTTGCGACACAATTTGAAAGTTAAATCCCACGCTCAGACCGAATCAGTCGAATCGTACGAAGCCATGCCCCACGATTTCTGACGCATGAAAGCCAGTGCAGATGTGGCAAAATCTGATCACGTGTGACACAATCCCAGCGCAGACACATGTTTAATACCTGTCCAAGCCGTGCAAATCCAGAAAACAGTGCACAGTCCGACGAAAGTGAGCAGCACAGCCATTAGTAAATAAGCCCCAAAATCTCCCACTGAATTATGTTTAATATAGTGACCCCTTTAAATTAATCAGATTTTTTCATGCAGTGTCCCCTAATTACTCTAAGTCATTTAAGAAAATAATAAATCCTGTGTCCTTGATGTGTTCCTCTTATGATACTACAAGATCTACCTCGCAGAGCATTACCCTTGTCTTCTAGTCTAGTTTACCTGCTTCCTTAAAAGCTTTTTCATCCCTTTTAACATTGCTACACTCACATATATTTTATTTTTATACCATAAATGCCACCATCTGACTGAATATCTGCTTACGGGTAAAATATGCAAATACGTTTTCCAGGATGGGATAAGGAAAACCACGCCTCTTTTACCTAACTTGTAAGGCAGCTCCCCTGACATCAAGCATGACCTACAAGAGGCCTAATGACATGATGCAGGATTAAAACTGAACCAGTAGATGAGTCATAGGCTTGTGACTAGGGTTTGGGAAGTAAGAGTTCTCCTTATGGAGACTGCCAATTAAGGCCGCTGTTGGGTTACTGTTCAGTCATAAAGACCAAAAAAATTTTCTTTCTTTTTAGAACTTACTGCAGCAATTAATGTCCTTATTACTAGGATCCTGTACTACCACAAGATGCTTCTGCCTGTAAAGTCTTAAATCAATGAAAGTGTCTTTAATCATCTTCATAATGGAAAAAAAGCATCACAGTCTGCTGAAGTCAGCGAAGGCCCAAATATCCCCAATTATTACTGGGTAAAAGCATTTTCAAATCAAACAATTGTGACTGCTGCCGGTTCACGCTGGTTGTTTTTTGAGACCATCTTACCCACATGTGTTCCTTCTAAACAATTGGTTTAGAGGTGTGCCATGCTGTACTGCTGCTTAACCCTACATTGCAAAGCTCCAATATCTTGTGATAATTTAAAGGTAGTTTGTATTCTAGAGACCCTGACAGATATTCCCAAGAACATGGGAACGGGTGTAAAGCTTTCTGTGCCCCATGGGTAATTGTTGCTTGCGAATGTCAACCTTCCATCGGCATCCATGCTCCATCCTTTAATACCTCAATCTGCCTTTTACACGTTCCCGTATCTCCACCGTTTATTTGTCTGCATTACAGAGCATGAGTATTTTCACTGTTGTAATTCTTGAGAGATACCCTTACACTTAGAAGGTTATACTGACCTCTCCATAGGGCTTCCTCAGTTCCAGTTGTGGCATTAAATTCCTTTTCCAGGCCCTTTTGGCTCATTAGCATAATTTTAAAGTGGATTTTATAGTTGTTTACAGTTGATTTTAGAAGAAAGTAGTCCATAGACAACAAACATAAGAAGATTACCACAGTCACAGTGTCTGGATCTATGAGTAAGTGCCCCTGGTTTATCATAATTTTAGATATGAGCTTTATCTGTACCCTGGAACTACAATGAGTTAAAACTGCCCAGATTGTGGGTGTTGTGATAGAAATCTACTTGATTATTGACAGAAAGATAATCATTCTTAAAAATTCCCTACAGAGAACTCAAGTTTACATGTTAATTAAATTACTCATAAGTCTTTCATCCCTAAGTATTCTAATATATGCAACAAGCCTCATACGTGTTAATGAACCTCAATCTGCATTACAAGGACATACTTGAAGCACTGAGGAAGTGGGAAATAAATGGGTACCTTGCTATATTCACACTGTTTTAGAATCATCTGGGTCTATCCTTAAAGGTGTTGCCTGAGGGTATTTTATATATATATATATATATATATATATATATATATATATATATATATATATATATATATAAAATAATTGAGAAAATAGTACTCAGCCCAATACTTGCTGAGTCAGCCAGAAGTGTAGGCTGACAGCCAATCAGAAAAGCCAAGGTCATGGCAGGAGATGGACAGTGTCAGATTGGTGGTCAAGGCAGGAAGGTAGGAGTAATTGTCAGCTCAAGCCAGGTTTATAAGTGGGAATCAGTACAGAATTGTAGGTAAGTGATCATGTACACATAGGTCAGAATGAAGAACAAACACCTTTGTAGAAAAGAAGTATCTAGTACCTATAATGCTCACACACAGTGGGGCAGATTTATCAACCTGTCTGAAAGTCAGAATATTCTTAGTTGCCCATGGCAGCCAATTACAGCTCAGCTTTCATTTTACCAGTGCTCATGAATATTTTAAAGGGGAGCTGTGATTGGTTGTCATGGGAAACTAAGAATATTCTGACTTTCAGACAGCTTGATAAATCTGCTCCAGTGTGCTGGGATGAGGACATGTTAGGAATGGTTACAATGGCCCTTTAAATTATACAACTTGGCGAACATACCTTAGGACCCAAGAGTAGAAGGATGCAAGACAGTAGCAGGAGAAAGGTGGCAGTCGTGTCCAAGAAGAAATGTAACATGTCACCAGGTACAGACCATTGCACAATTGCATTCGTTAGTTGAGTAGTTTTTCCTTGATTTACACTCAAAGGTGAGGTGTCTGTGTAACGTCAGAGAGTGGCAGGAAATAGGTAAGGTGTTACAATTCTGGTTTAAACTTAGACAACCAATCTCAAGAAAATACCATCAAAAACTTCTCCTTTAAAGGAAATCTACTATTTGTTCTTATGCATTGCGAGCCATACCCTGAGAATGCTGTAGCTACAGTGATGCAGAAACATATCTTTTTTAATCCCTCATCAAAGTGGTTTTTCTAAAAAAAAACAATTCTAAAATTCAGGACCTTGGGAAAGCTGTGTACAGTCAGGCTGCCAGACATAAAAACATTACAAAGAGCTTTCTGAACTGTCCAGATAGGATCAATCAACCTGAGATGGATGACTCATACACAGCAGCTGGGGGATGCAGGTGCAGTGATTGATTACTTCTGCCTATCAGGGACAACACAGGGAATACAGAGTTCTCTGAAGCAGTGCATAATTAGGGTAAGAGGAGAAGTGCCAGATCAGCCATGGGAGCGACAAAGCCTCATTATCATAATTTTATAATTGTTTTTTGAGCAGAACTCAGCTCAGGGATTAAACAAGATATGTTTCTGCATTAGAGTAGCTACAGCATTCTCAAGGTATGTTTTCTTCATAATGCATAAAAGCAAATGGTAGATTTCCTTTAAATGAGGGGGGTTCACTGATTGCAGCAGGTTATAAGGATGAAATGAACAACCTCTGAAAAATAAAACACAAATGGAGAACATTATAGGAAAAAAACAATGAAAGGGGACTACCTAGATAGGTTACGCAGGTAACATATACTTGAAGGATTTACTCATTTATCTTGCTATGTCTGCCATGTAGGACAGCCAATTAAGCCCCCATTCAGATAAGGGGTCTACTAGGTTTCCTGTCAGTGTATAATAAACTGCAATAAAGAAAGTATTTCAGTGTATTTTTTAAATAATAATATGATAAAAAATACATTTATTAAGAGATAATAAAATATAATTATTACATTTCATACACACCGCAATGGCGCCATTGAAATCCACAAATCGCCCTCTAAAAAATAAGCCCTAATGTGGCTAAATTACAGGAGAAAATGTGATAGGGCAGCACAGTGGGTTAGTGGTTAGAATTACAGCCTTGAAGCGCTAGGGACCTGGGTTCAAGTCCCAGGGTCAACAACTGCAAAGAGTTTGTATGTTCTCTCTGTGTTTGCTTGGGTTTCCTGTGGGACTTGCAGTTTCCTCCCACACTCCAAAAAAAACATACTGGCAGGTTCATCAGATTGTGAACCCCATTGGGGACATGGAGCTCTGTGCAGTGCTGCGTAATCTGTGTACGCTATAGAAATAAAGGAACTATTATTATTATATACAGTTACTGCTCTTGTAATGAAGCAGGGCAAAATAACGGTTGTTAATTAAGGACCAAAATTGACAGGTCTCCAAGGGGTTAATAATAGCTGTTTTGTGAAAACAACACATTCCTTGCAGAAATTATCCTCATTCTCCTACAACCCATTTCAATAAGCTTACGTCTTTCATGAAAGATCCAAATGTCATCTTACTTGTTCACTTACCAACTCAACACCAATTCTACTATAAGTGTGACTAGAAGCAGGTAGCATGCAGTGAGGTATAGTAGCTTTAGGAACTGTACCACCCAGTGCACCATATGCACTTTCACCTTGCAGTGCCCACACAGTTGTAAATACAAGTTCTGCACAGAGGCACATAATGCACATAATGCAATTTGACTTAAAAGTTTGCTAACACTTCAAATGTTTACAGACAATTACCGGATAGTCAAATGTTATGACAGAGCAGAATTATCAAATACTCAATTCTGCTGCATGGAAAAAAATGCGTAAATGAAATGGCACAAAGAAACTTTTTTCCTTAATAGTTACATTTATACTATTATTATCTGCAATTTTAATTTCTGAAATAAATAAAAAGGTTTTTGACCTGATATTAGATGTCAAATGTAATAAAATTTGACAAACCTTAGGCTTATCCTGAATCCCTCACAAATGGCTTCTACCTCCTCTGCATGGTGCCTGCGTGTGTACATTGACGTGTGTGTTGCTATGCACAGTAAAAGTGCAGCCTTCTCTTATGTAACCTTATGTAACCTGTACTGGTGTTGTGAGGACACCAATACAGTTTACAACACCTGGAAGGAGTCGGGTCGGCATCCGGCTCTTCCCTGGTTCCACCAAACAGCTGCTTTTTTAACAACTGATTGAAACTCAACCTGGTAACCTTAACCTTGTGATTGTTCTCTGCCATATATATGCATTTCTTCAAATACAAGTTATTAAAAATAGTTTACCTGTGTGAAGATAATTTCCCATAAATCTAGCCATAGAAACAATATAGTTGTCCTTAGATACAACCACCCGCACACTATGGCAGTGGTGGTCACACATGCGCTATTGAGCCCTGCCTGACCACCAGGACTCAGTGACAGCAGGGGGCATGCAGTAACTCCTGGCCATTTCATATTCAAACACTATTTTTTCTTTGTGCAATTACTCTAGAAGGGGTGGTCGTACAACAAGGATACATTTATGGGAATTTATCTTCACATATGTACATCCAGTATATGTATATGGCAAATTCATTGAAATAAATGTCAATGCCCAGAAGAGAAGACTCCTTTAAGCTGTGAATAAACCTCACTTAGTTGCACAATGAGGAATTGTCATAATGGGTCTCGTATACTAAGGGTCGCAGATAGCACTTTTGTAGGACTGTTCGTCTATTTCGGGGATTACACGGCTTGGACAGGTATTTAACAGGTGTCTGCTCAGGGATTGTGTCACACGTGATCGGATTTTGGCGCAGCTGCCCTGGCTTCCATGCGACACAAATTGGGGGCGTGCCGTCAGACGATCCGACTTATTTGGACTGAGCGTGGGATTTAACTTTCAAAATGTGTTGCATGCTAATGCACTTGCATGCAACAACTCTGTCGAACCTGAGCAGGGAAGTGACACATGAAGGATTTCGGGCACACGATCTTAGTGAATCGCGGCACAGTGCGTTATTGGCGGATAATGCACTTTCAGTGAACTACAGGGGGAATGTAAGTAAATGTGCCCCAGTAAGTCAGATAGAGGTTTAGTGCTGAGAGTATCCAGCAGAAAGTCGAATGTGTGGCTCTGGACTGCTTATGACTAGTAAATGGAAAGAGGACCATGATCACATGACCCCTGATGGTGTGTTTTCTCAACCTGCTATATAATGTATTGTTTCCTATAAGTGCACTTGCAGGACAATATATGACGGTGAGATGAGAGAGTATCATTGTGATGATTATCATCTGTTCTATTGTATGGTCCACTACACTTTATTATACTGTCTACTTTTTATTTTCAGATGGAGGCATTAACATTGCCCTGCGTGAAATGCCTTCCAGCTTCAATTTGTTATCAAAAGCTCTTCACAATACAACAATGTTTTTAAATGCAGGCGCTTGTAATGAAATCGCCCGCTGCGCTCCAAGCTGCTGAGCCCTTTTCTTAAATGAATCGTTAATCCACCGCTACCAATTTGTGATTTATTAATCAATTGACAAATTATGCTTTCAAACCTGTCACCTATGGGGTCCATCCATCCGCTCCACTTTTCAGCTCTGATGATATTTTCTTATGTATAAGCGGAAGGCAAAAAAATAAATATTTTACCAACATAAAAACTTGAAGCCCCTACAAGTATATATTTAATAACAGCTTCAATGCTTACAGTCCAGACACCCTGGTTCTTTCAGACAGTTTATTGCATTTGACAGAATATTGAGTGATATTCAGTAATTTTTCAATGTTGGGTTAGCACGAATACTGAAAAGCCATTTGTGGAATAAGTGAATTCTATACATTGGTACAGCTCCAGATGTATCATGCTTCAAACTATAACTTTCCACTGATCCCACATTTCTATTCTAGCCCCCACCATTCCCAAGCAATCAGTGCTATTAGTTTTGTTATCCAATGTGCTGAATAAATTCTCTAGCGTCAGGTGGGCAGACTGGACTCATAGCTTGGCACTGCCAATATGTATGGCCCAATGTGCATTACGGTAATTCTCCCTCTTAATCTGGAAAAAAATGCACTGCACAACTGCACTGTCCTACATGAAAGGCACAACATTCATTAATAGTTTTAGGAAATTTTTGGCGGTATTTTTTTTTCTGATCTTGGGTAAAAGGTCTTTGTGACACCATGAGCCCCCAAATTTGCCAAAATGTAGGCTCATTTTTATTGTAAAACTAAGACAATAACTAGATTTGTATACAAATAAACTAGACAGTGTAAAACTAGTCACATTGGCTGGATGTTAAATCTGGTGAATTAAAAGAGAACCTGTCAGCAGAAATGAACCTCATAAATCACTACCAGAACTTTATAAAGTAGATTACAACCTGCCATAACAAGTACACGTACAGTGTCAGTGCAATTAGCTACTTGAAGTCACAGTCACATCTGTGTGAGGTCACCATGTTGGGCCGTTAATGTAACATGATTTAGAAGGTATTATGTCATGTCTGGGGAGTTTGACAGCTGGCAAGATGGCAGCCTGGGAGCCCGCTTCATACATCCTTCATGGCTCTATAACATATATATCTGTCGGTGAGCGTGAAGGGGTTAAGGTTAAAACTTCAAAAGAAAAACAGCATAGTAACAGTCTTGTGTGGTTGCAGGATAGTAGAAATTTGTCAAAAATCTAACTCAATGTGCTGTTCATGTTTTCAGGCATAGGGGCATACTTACTAAGAACCGCAGATCGCACTTTCGTCAGACTGCTCATGGTTTTCGGGATTTGCGCAGCTTTGACGTGTATTTAGCAGGGGATTGTGGCGCACGTGGCCGGATTGTGGCGCTGCTGTGCTGGCTTCAATGCGACAGAAATCAGGGGGACTGATTTGGACTGAGCGCAGGATTTAACTTTCAATAGTTTCGCAAGACATTACATGCACGGAGAAGCGACACATGCAGGATATGGGGCGCAGGACCTTAGTGAGTTGCCGCAGAGTGCATGATTGTCGGACAATGCACTTTGGATGAACTCCAGCAGCTCGATTAGTAAATGTCCCCCATCATGTTAATGTACAACACACAAAGCCTTAGTACTGTAAATTTGACCATAGTTCACAAACAAGAATGATAGAAGTGAGGTCAGTTTGGCAGTGTTCCTGCTCAGAATGTAGTCATCACTCACAGCACTAGTTTACTTTCCTGGCACACCGTGTACTTTTTGCTGTAACGTGCCATTCAATGCCCTAATATCAACACTGTCTTTTCAGATATGACCTACAGGTAGAAACAAGAAGACTATAGCAGCATGTTCCTACAGAAATCCTTTAGTGAAATTAATACACAGGATATTATGTCTAATAATACCTATTTCTCAAAAATGCCACGTACAATACGTTATGCACCCAATTTACTGGAATTATTTCTCAGAAGACTTATACTACCAGATCATGTTGGCTACAATTACAGCAAGAGAAGGGGCATCTGAAGACTCACAGGCATCAATGCACTTAGAGTCCCCCTTCCCATGTACAGTACATGCCCCCGAGCTATAGCCCATCCGTCACATGACCCGAGGATGCAGCAAGAACAGCCATGTTTGTTGCCAGAGCATACAAGAAATAAAAGACATAAAAAGCCCTAACACACAGGTTAAACTTATCCCCCTCTTAAAATAAATGTTATATAATATTTTTTTTAATGTATGGATTTGTATGGTGATTTCTTTCTAAATGGATTAAAACATAACTTGGTGGCACTGACCCATATAATAAAGGAGTGCCCCTCTTGGTTTTCAGCAGTGGCGTACAGACCGTGGTCGCAGCGGTCGCCATTGAGACCGGGCCCATCGGACGGGGGGGCCCGGGCGACCGTCTCAATGGCGACCGCGGTCAGTACGCCACTGGCAGTCGGGCAGGGGCCTCCGTCCGTCCGGACAGGAAGCTCCTGCCCGTCACTGAATAGTGCTCGATGCGGCCGTAAGCGGCCGCTCGAGCACTATAACTGGAGCGATGTGGCCGGAAGACAACCCCGGCGCACATCGCTCCATGAACTGGGATGCGCTGCTGCGTGATGACGTCATCACGCGGCCGCGCACCCCTTCCTGCCTGCCCGCGGCAAGAAGATAGAAGACGCGGACCCGCTGCCAGTGGTGAGTATAGGGTTTTTTTAAAAATGGGGCTTATTGTATAATTAATTAATTGGGGGGGGGATATGTAATAATTGTGTGTGTGTGTGTGTGTGGGGGGGGAATCTAATAATTAATTGTGGGGGGGGGCAGAATATGTAATAATTAATTGTGGGGGGGGGCAGAATATGTAATAATTAATTGTGGGGGGGGGGGAGAATATGTAATAATTCATTGTGTGTGTGTGGGGGGGAGAGATTGTAATAATTAATTGTGTGGGGGGGAGAGATTGTAATAATTAAGTGTGTGTGTGGGGGGGAATATGTAATAATTAATTGTGGGGGGGGGTAGAATATGTAATAATTAATTGTGGGAGGTAGAATATGTAATAACTCATTATGGGGGGGAGAGTATATTTAATAATTCATTATGGGGGGAGAGAATATTAAATAATTAATTGTGGGGGGGGCAGAATATGTAATAATCACTGAAATATCGGTTAGCAGAAAGGGTTTTGAGGGTTTTTTTTAGGTAAAGTTGGGGAGGGGGGGGGGCCCCATTAGGAATTTTGTCCCGGGGCCCAGTGGACTCTAGTTACGCCACTGGTTTTCAGAGTGAAAGTTGGAGAAACATCAGCATGAAAATGGGACTTCTTTAAACTCTTGTCTCCAGCCAAAATATATATACGGTACATAGTTTTTGGCTCTTAAACTTGCTTTAGAGAGATGAAGATATCAACTGGAGGGATAATCATCTACACTTGCCACAGAAATCTCACCAATGCACAGACAGCACGGAGCTTGAAACCCTGTGAGGCTAGATCTATTCTTTTCTTCACAAAATTCGATTTCTTATTGAATTTCTACCAGGCCGAGAATAGTGTCAAAGATGATGCCTTATCCAAATCCTTTAAGACTTATCTGAGAATCTGCAAAATACCATCCATCCTTACTAGAGATGAGCGAACATACTCGTCCGAGCTTGATGCTCGATCGAGCATTAGCGTACTCGTAACTGCTCGTTGCTCGGACGAGTATTTCGCCCGCTCGAGAAAATGGCAGCTCCCGCCGTTTTGCTTTTTGGCGGCCAGAAACAGAGCCAATCACAAGCCAGGAGACTCTGCACTCCACCCAGCATGACGTGGTACCCTTACACGTAGATAGCAGTGGTTGGCTGGCCAGATCAGGTGACCCTGGGATAGACTAGCCGCTGCCCGCGCTGCTCGGATCATTCTCTGTCTGGATGCCGCTAGGGAGAGAGCTGCTGCTGCTCAGGGAAAGCGTTAGGGTGTTCTATTAGCTTACTGTTAGGCAGGAGTGATTCTTAAAGAACCCAACAGCCCTTCTTAGGGCTACAATAACGTTATAATTTTTTTTTTTTTTAATTTGCAGCTAGTACCATATTGTGAGGAATTAGCAGGGGGACTTGCTACCGTTGTGTTTAGCTCTTAGTGACACACATATCCACCTCAAACACCAAAGTGGGAAAATTTATTAGGGGTTTGAGTAGAATTAGGCACAGTCTGCCAGTTTCTTTTTATTTTACGTTTATTTTTTTCATAACTCAGCGTCATCTCATCTGGCATAGTAGTGTGCTGTAATACTTGGCTAGAAAATAGCCATAGGAGAATACAAACGTCTTAATTACGCCTGCAGTAGCGTTATATATATTTGATTTCTGGTTGATCTGCTGGTGGCTGTACTTGCTGCAGTGCATCTACTATCAAATTGGGAGCAATTTGGAGTCAGACTTGCGACCACTGTGTTTTAGTGACGCACATATCCATCGCAAAGACCGAAGTGGGAAAATTTATTAGGGCCCGGGGTTGTATTTCAATTAGGCACAGTCTGCCAGTTTCTTTTTATTTTACGTTTATTTTTTTCATAACTCAGCGTCATCTCATCTGGCATAGTAGTGTGCTGTTATACTTGGCTAGAAAATAGCCATAGGAGAATACAAACGTCTTAATTACGCCTACAGTAGCGTTATATATATTTGATTTCTGGTTGATCTGCTGGTGGCTGTACTTGCTGCAGTGCATCTACTATCAAATTGGGAGCAATTTGGAGTCAGACTTGCGACCACTGTGTTTTAGTGACGCACATATCCATCGCAAAGACCGAAGTGGGAAAATTTATTAGGGCCCGGGGTTGTATTTCAACTAGGCACAGTCTGCCATTTCCTTTTTTATTTTACGTTTATTTTTTTCATAACTCAGCGTCATCTCATCTGGCATAGTAGTGTGCTGTAATACTTGGCTAGAAAATAGCCATAGGAGAATACAAACGTCTTAATTACGCCTACAGTAGCGTTATATATATTTGATTTCTGGTTGATCTGCTGGTGGCTGTACTTGCTGCAGTGCATCTACTATCAAATTGGGAGCAATTTGGAGTCAGACTTGCGACCACTGTGTTTTAGTGACGCACATATCCATCGCAAAGACCGAAGTGGGAAAATTTATTAGGGCCCGGGGTTGTATTTCAACTAGGCACAGTCTGCCATTTCCTTTTTTATTTTACGTTTATTTTTTTCATAACTCAGCGTCATCTCATCTGGCATAGTAGTGTGCTGTAATACTTGGCTAGAAAATAGCCATAGCAATAGGATAGCATCGTTTGGTTTTAAAAACTAAAAAACACAAAAAAAAAAAAAAAGTTAAAAAAAAAATACAAGTTATAACTCTCATTTTCAAAATGTTTAACCCGAGGGCTAGGGGTAGAGGACGAGGGCGGGGACGTGGGCGTCCAACTACTGCAGGGGTCAGAGGCCGTGGTCCTGGGCGGGGTGAGACACCACCTGCTTATGAGGGAGCAGGGGAACGCCGCAGAGCTACACTCCCTAGGTTCATGTCTGAAGTTACTGGGACTCGTGGTAGAGCACTGTTGAGGCCAGAACAGTGCGAACAGGTGATGTCGTGGATTGCCGACAATGCTTCGAGCAATTTGTCCACCAGTCAGTCTTCCACGCAGTCCACCCATGTCACCGAAATCGGCACTCCTCCAGCTCCTGCACCTCAGCCTCCTCCCCCCCAGTCTGCCCCCTCCCAGCAAAATTTGCCATTTGAACCGGCATACTCTGAGGAACTGTTTTCTGGACCCTTCCCACAGTCACAAACCACTTGTCCGGTTGCTGATGAGCAATTTTCTGATGCCCAGGTTTTCCACCAGTCGCAGTCTGTGGGTGATGATGACCTTGTTGACGTAGTGGAAGAAGTGTGTAAAGAGGTGTCCGACGATGAGGAGACACGGTTGTCAGACAGTGGGGAAGTTGTTGTCAGGGCAGGAAGTCCGAGGGGGGAGCAGACTGAGGGATCGGAGGATGATGAGGTGACAGACCCAAGCTGGGTTGAGAGGCCGGGTGAACACAGTGCTTCTGAGACGGAGGAGAGTCCTCGACCAGAACAGGTTGGAAGAGGCAGTGGTGGGGCCAGACGGAGAGGCAGGGCCAGAGCTGGTGCATCAGCGCCAAATGTGTCAACTAGTGAAGCTCCCGTGGCGAGGGCTCCTGCGGCGAGGGCTAGATTTTCAGAAGTCTGGAGGTTCTTTAAGGAAACACCGGATGACCGACGGACTGTGGTGTGCCACATTTGCCAAACCAGGATCAGCAGGGGTTCCACCACTACTAGCTTAACTACCACCAGTATGCGCAGGCATATGAATGCTAAACACCCCACTCAGTGGCAACAAGCGCGTTCACCTCCGGCCGTGCACACCACTGCTCCTTCCCCTGTGTCAGCTGATAGTCAGCCCCCTGCCCAGGACCCTGCCACAAAAACCCCATCGTCACCTCCACGATCCTCCACAGCATCCACCAGCGTTCAGCTCTCCATACCCCAGACGCTGGAGCGGAAACGCAAATATAGTGCAACCCACCCGCACGCCCAAGCCCTTAATGTGCACATTTCCAGATTGCTAAGCCTGGAGATGCTGCCCTATAGGCTAGTAGAGACCGAGGCCTTTCGCAGCCTCATGGCGGCGGCCGCCCCTCGGTATTCGGTCCCCAGCCGCCACTACTTTTCCCGATGTGCCGTCCCAGCCCTGCACCAGCACGTGTCAGACAACATAATCCGTGCCCTGACCAACGCCGTTTCTGACAAGGTCCACCTGACCACGGACACGTGGACGAGTGCTGCCGGGCAGGGCCACTATATATCTCTGACGGCACATTGGGTTAACTTGGTGGAGGCTGGGACCGAGTGTGACCCTGCGGCTGGTCATATACTGCCGACGCCGAGGATTGCGGGGCCTACCTCGGTCCAGGTGTTTGAGGCCTACTATGCCTCCTCCTCCTCCCACCCCTCCTCCACCTCCTCCTCCGAACGACCATCCGTGGGCATGGCGCCATCAGTCGGTAGCTCTAGGCACAGCAGCAGTGCCGTCGCTAAGCGACAGCAGGCGGTGCTCAAACTGCTGAGCCTAGGCGATAAAAGGCACACCGCCCAAGAACTATTACAGGGCATCACGGCGCAGACTGATCTGTGGCTGGCACCGCTGAACCTGAAGCCAGGCATGGTTGTGTGTGACAACGGCCGTAACCTGGTGGCGGCTCTGCAACTCGGCAGACTGACACATGTGCCATGCCTGGCCCATGTGTTAAATCTGATAGTTCAGCGTTTCCTCAAGACATACCCCAATCTGTCTGATTTGCTCACGAAGGTGCGCCGCATCTGTGCGCATTTCAGGAAGTCCAGCACAGATGCTGCCACTCTCAGGGCAGCGCAGCGCCGCCTCCAACTGCCCGCTCACCGACTGTTGTGCGACGTGCCCACGAGGTGGAATTCAACACTGACCATGTTATCCAGAGTTTACCAGCAGCGCCGAGCGATTGTAGACTGCCAGATGTCAACTTCCACCAGAACTGGTAGTCAGGTCAGTCAGCTTCCTCAAGTCTACAATGAGGAGTGGACGTGGATGTCTGATATCTGTCAGGTGCTGAGTAACTTTGAGGAGTCAACACAGATGGTCAGTGGCGATGCCGCCATCATCAGCCTCACCATCCCGCTGCTTGGCCTGTTGAAAAACTCTCTGGTCAGCATGAAGTCGGAAGCTTTGCGCTCCTCACAAGAGACAGGGGAAGAAGATTCCCTTGTTGATAGCCAAAGCACCCTTAGGTCTGTTTCTCAGCGCATATCGGAGGAGGTGGAGGTGGAGGAGGATGAGGAGGAAGAGGAGGAGAATGTTGGCGAGACACAAGAGGGGACCATTGTTGAGTCCTACACTGTTGAGCGTGTATGGGCAGAAGAAGAGGAGTTGGAGGAGTTGGAGGAGGAGGAAATGGACAGTCAGGCCAGTGAGGGGAGTGAATTCTTACGCGTTGGTACTCTGGCGCATATGGCAGATTTCATGCTAGGCTGCCTATCCCGTGACCCTCGCGTTCAAAGAATTTATTCCAGCACCGATTACTGGGTGTTCACTCTCCTGGACCCACGGTACAAGCAAAATCTTTCCACTCTCATCCCTGGAGAGGAAAGGAGTGTGAGAATGCATGAATACCAGCAGGCCCTGGTGCACAAGCTGAAACAGTATTTCCCTTCTGACAGCGCTAGCGGCAGAGTGCGTAGTTCTGCGGGACAAGTAGCGAGGGAGAGTAGGCGAGCAGGCAGCTTGTCCAGCACTGGCAAGGGTACGCTTTACAAGGCTTTTGCCAGCTTTATGTCACCCCAGCAAGACACTGTCACCTGTCCCCAGTCTCGGCAGAGTAGGGCTGATCTTTACAGAAAGATGGTGAGGGAGTACGTAGCTGACCATACCATCGTCCTAAATGATCACACAGCTCCCTACAACTACTGGGTTTCAAAGCTGGACATGTGGCACGAACTGGCGCTCTACGCCTTGGAGGTTCTTGCCTGCCCTGCCGCTAGCGTCTTGTCAGAGCGGGTTTTCAGTGCAGCTGGTGGCATCATCACCGATAAGCGTACACGCCTGTCGACTGACAGCGCTGACAGGCTGACGCTTATCAAGATGAATAAAGCATGGATTTCTCCTAATTTCAAATCTCCAGCAGGTGAAGGAAGCTCAACCTGAATAATTTATCCACTCCTCCTCCTCCTCATTTTCCTCCTTCTCCTCCTCTTTCTACAGTAAAGCAGAGGAAACTGGCTGTTTTTTGACAGGGCCCACTGGCTCTAGGTATAGTACTTTATGCATTTAATTTTTCTGGAGGGCCACCGACACGGTCCTCTGTTTTAAACAATTTTTGGGAGTGCCACATACAGGCACTCAATCTATTCAATTTTTCTGGAGGGCCACCTTTCCGGTCCTCTGTTTTAAACAATTTTTTGGGACTGCCACATACAGGCACTCAATCTATTCCATTTTTCTGGAGGGCCACCTACCTGCTCCTCTGGTTTAAAAACTTTTTTGGACTGCCACATACAGGCACTCAATCTATTCCATTTTTCTGGAGGGCCACCTACCTGCTCCTCTGGTTTAAAAACTTTTTTGGACTGCCACATACAGGCACTCAATCTATTCCATTTTTCTGGAGGGCCACCTACCTGCTCCTCTGGTTTGAAAACTTTTTTGGACTGCCACATACAGGCACTCAATCTATTCCATTTTTCTGGAGGGCCACCTACCTGCTCCTCTGGTTTGAAAAATTTTTTGGACTGCCACATACAGGCACTCAATCTATTCCATTTTTCTGGAGGGCCACCTACCTGCTCCTCTGGTTTGAAAAATTTTTTGGACTGCCACATACAGGCACTATCCAAATTGAATTGTCTCCATAGCAGCCTCCACACGTTGTCTCCATTGCTACCTCCAAAAGTCGTCCATATAGCTGCCTCCATACATCGTCCCTTTATCAAACGAGGTTTGTCAGGCCGAAATTTGGGTTGTTTTCATGGATTCCACATCAAAGTTGTTAACTTTGTCGCCACCCTGCTGTGTTATCCACAAAATACACTGGCAAACTTTTACCATTTACGGATATTATTTCAGCGCTTCTTGCGCATCTGTTTACATTCCCCTCACCCGCCATATCCTAAACTTATAAGAACGCTACTACACTTGATCTTATACAAAAGGTTCTTAGAAGTGCTGTTTGGGGAGTAGCCTAGAGACAGGGGCTTGGATTGGCGAAAGCTCGCCTAGCAGCGGAGCGCCAGCTCCATGCGCATCATGCGCTTCTTGCGCATCTGTTTACATTCCCCTCACCCGCCATATTCCAAACTTATAAGAACGCTACTACACTTAACTTGGTGCAGGCTGGGACCGAGTCTGACCCTGGGGCTGGTCATATACTGCCGACGCAGAGGATTGCGGGGCCTACCTCGGTCCAGGTCTCAAAGGCCTACTATACCTCCAAATTCTCCCACCCCTCCTCCACCTCCTCCTCCTCCGAATTACCATCCGTGGGCATGGCGCCATCAGTCGGTAGCTCTAGGCACAGCAGCAGTGCCGTTGCTAAGCGACAGCAGGCGGTGCTCAAACTGCTGAGCCTAGGTGATAAAAGGCACACCGCCCAAGAGCTATTGCAGGGCATTCCACATCAAACTTGTTAACTTTGTCGCCACCCTGCTGTGTAAGCCACAAAATATACTGGAAAACTTTTTTCATTTACGGATATTATTTCAGCGCTTCTTGCGCAGATGTTTACATTCCCCTCACCCGCCATATCCCAAACTTATAAGAACGCTACTACACTTGATCTTATCCGAAAGGTTCTTAGAAGTGCTGTTTGGGGAGTAGCCTAGAGACAGGGGCTTGGATTGGCGAAAGCTCGCCTGGCAGCGGAGCGCCAGCTCCATGCCAAGAACCAACTAACATAGTTTTAACTGCAGTACCTTTAATCTACTACTAGTTCACTGCCTCCATACATCGTCCCCTTATCAAACGAGCTGTGTCAGGCAGAATTTTGGATTGTTTTCATGGCTTCCATGTTAACTTTGTCGCCACCCTGCTGTGTAATCCACAAAATATACTGGCAAACTTTTATCATGTACCAATATTATTTGAGCGCTTCTTGCTCACCTTCTTTGGTTCCTCTCTGCTACCCATTGGTTTGAAGCCTGAGTCCATTTAGGGTATGTCGCCATGCCACTCTCTAGCCTTCCGCTGCTGCCGCTGCCTCTGCATGCCGTCCCCTATAGTGTCAGGGTCAATTATTGGATGTTTTAGATGCTATCTAGCTTCATTCTGTCACTCTGTCATGGCCATGCTGTTGCCCATAATTTTGGCATAATGGTGCGATTAAGCAGCCTCAGAGGCATCCATGCATGCTGCCCCTGCTGTTTCCTGTCCATTTCCGTGGTGTTTCCATCCTTTTCTGAGGTTCCCAGGTGTTTGGCCAAGCTTCCCTGTGCAGAGCCTTGGTCCCCTTGAAAAATGCTCGAGTCTCCCATTGACTTCAATGGGGCTCGTTACTCGAAACGAGCACTCGAGCATCGGGAAAAGTTCGTCTCGAATAACGAGTACCCGAGCATTTTAGTGCTCGCTCATCTCTAATCCTTACCATATTATTGGCACTGGCCCAATTAGAAGATATAACTGGACATTTATCTTTCTTTCCTGTGCTCTTTTTTTACCTCTAGTAAGTCTTTTTTTGCACCTCATTTGTCTTTGTGGGCTGAGCTCTCAAATGCAGTGTTTTTAGCTGTAAATTTTAATATGAAGGCACAAGTTTTTGCGCAACTCATACCATTGTCTTTCCTAAGCAGGATCAGGACTGGACTGTTTTGGTTTTAGGCACAAACATCTGGCATCAGGAGAAATACAAAGACAAATTAGGTGCAAACCAGGTTTACTGCTACACGGCAAACTCCAGCGCACTGCTTGAAAAATGTGCAAAAAAATGTGCAAATAACCCAATGGGGGTCTTTTACTAAGGGGCCGATTCGCGTTTTCCCGACGTGTTACCCGAATATTTCCGATTTTGCAACGGTTTTTCCTGAATTGCCGCGGGATTTTGCCGCACGCGATGCGATTGTGGCGCATCGGCGCCGGCAAATCAGGGGGCGGAATTGGAAAAACTACCGCATTTTAAAAAAAGTGTCGCTGGACACGCGCTTACCCTCACCCAGCAATGGATCGTGGACTCCGGCGGACCTTGGCGGACTTCAGCGCAGCAGCAACACCTGGTGAACGTCAGAGGAACTGCCTTAGTGAATCGCCGGAAGACCCGAATCCACCAGAGAACGCGCCGCTGGATCGCGAATGGACTGGGTAAGTAAATCTGCCCCAATGTGTCAAAAAGGTTACTAAAATGCAACCAAAAAAAAAAAATTATCTGCCCCATAATGCTGGTAGAAAAAGGATCCCCTTCCTGAAATCATGATTCCATGCTGGCTAGCCATGTAAACCTCTGTAACTTATGTACCATGATTTCTGGTGGCAGCTGACCAAGGTGGGCCAGGAATAGTAGTACAAAACACCAAGGATCAGGATAGTCACGGACAGGCTGTGGTCTGGGCAGGGGGTTGTCAAGCAAAAATTGGGTGAAGCCCACAATCTTCCAACTGTTTCTCATCTCGAAAGCCTCGATGTTCAACACATCTTCTGCTGAGAGCAATTTGTAATGTCCTCCTTGTGCCACCTCCTTTCTGCCTTAGACTGATATGCTACTCACATAATGACATGTGATAATTAATATTTGATTTCAGCTGATATTAAATTACAAGACAAATTACAGTGACTGAAATAATTCTTAGACTTCTATGTTCTTTTCTGCCTTTTGTATAATTACTGGCAGTACATTAATGCCTTCACATATTGGTTTTAAAAGCAAAATATAACATTAATGCAGATTCATTAGAACAATTATCTACTACACAGAGAATCTCAGTATTGAGAAGTCTTCTTGTTTTGTACATGTTGTGCTGGCTGTTCTGTCTTGTTAAAGATGAATAATTCTAGAAACATATCTTCATTCTAATAGACCTGAGCATGAGACTGATTTGACCAATTCTATCAGGTGACCACTAGTTCCCAGCATATTTTTTACTCTCTCATGGAGTTCACAGGTTACAGCCACTGGATGTTAGAGACCTTGAGCTTCTTTACCTTCTGCTAGTGAATGCCCCACAGATGCTCAATAGAGTTTAGGTCTGGAGACATGGTTGCCCAGTCCAGCACCTTTACCCTTGGAAGGGTGTTTGAGGTCTTAGAATTCTGCCATGCAGCCCAGTTTCCGGAGAAAGTGGATCATGCTCTGCTTTAGTATGTTACAGAGCACATTGGTATTCATGGGTCCCTCAATGAATCAAACCTCCCCAACGCTGGCAGCTCTCATGCATCTTCACACCATTACACGTCGATCAATATGCTTGACAAATTTGCGTCGACCAAAACACATTGGGGCACATTTACTAAGGTCCTTGCGGCAGTTTTCTGGTGGACTTTGCACATCCTTTTAGGTGCAAACTTCTTGCATATGTATTCAAGAAGTGTCTGCACCACAATTGTTAGGGGGTGTTCCGGTGCTCAGCCGTACCGTGTTCCAGATTTATCATTCAAAATCTGTCGCATGCCCTATGTTAATGATGCACCACAAAAAAGTTGGTTGACTCTCTGGGGGCAGTGCAGGGGGCGCTAGATTCATGAAGAACGTGCGCCAGGAATCATGAATCTGGCGCCCTCTGTACTATACACAGGCAAACTGCAGTAAATGTGCCCCATTGTCTTTGTGATCCTCAGTGGGGACCACATAACATGGTTCTAGTAATACATGCCCTTCGTGTGCTTGTTTACAGCAAACTCTTTGCAGGCTTTGCTGTGCATGACCTATAGAATAAAATTTGTTTTTTGGACAACAGCTATGCAGACCAATTTGAAGTGTGTGGCTTATGGTCTGAGCACTGACAGGCTGCCCCCCACCCAAACTTTTAACATCTGCAGCAATGCTGGCAAAACTGAAATGTCTATTTTGAAAAGCCAACCTCTGTGAACGTGGACTCTTTGGTCGTTCATAGCTTGGCCTGCTCTGAGCGGAACCTGCCTTGTAAAACCACTGTATGGTCTTTGCCAATATGTGGCTCAGTTTCAGGGTGTTGTCAATGTTCTTTTAGCCTAGACCATCTTTATGTAGATCCTCTGAGAATTATTTTCCATGAGGTTCAATTTTGAACTTCCAGTGAACACTTAGAGAGACTATAAGATGTAAAAGAAAACTGCTCCACATTCATATTTGAGATCCTTGTAAAAACAACAAATCACATGACACTGGGAGGTAAAATAGGTAATTTGGCACCATTTGGCAATTTCCACTTAGGGCCTACTTTTGTACTTACTTACTTACATTGTTATAGAAGGTGTACACCAACTACTTTACATTGTATCAAAATGTCATATCTGTAGTGTTGTAAAGATATTTAATAAAATATTTCTAAAAATTTGAGGGGTACCTTCACTTTTGTGAGATGCTGTATTTTCGCATTAGACCTGAAAAAAAACCAACTGCATATGGAAGTACTTATGACAGAGGAGTCTGCATTCAGTAATGACTGCACAGTTTCCGCCATACGCGGGAAACCAGCAGGACATAGGACGTCAGAGAGCTGTCCACATGACAGCAAACTTTAACAGGGTAAGTATCAGGATCAGGGATAGTGGATCCTCTGTACCACCATGGACGATGACATAAGCCGACACCTGGGACTAGAGTCCAAGTTGTACCCAATTTTCACCAGAGGCCGCCGCCAAGCAGGTTGGACTTGTTGCGGCGTGGTACCACAAGGTCGTTCCACAAACGTGACTTTGTCCGCGGGGGGGGGCAACTACGAAGTACAGAATCATAAGGCAAGGTCGTGGTCAGGGACAGGCAAGAGGTCGAGACAGGCAGCACAGGATCAGAGTTGCAGACGTAGAGGAAGGTCAGGACGGGCAGCACAGGAGCGAGGTCAGAAATGGAATCAAGGCCACAACGGGAAATCAGCAGATGGGGACTAGCGCCAGAGAGTGGGCATTCCGGAATGCTGCTGGAGCCAGGAAATGCTGCAGGAGCCAGGAAAGGTGAGTTTGTGTGCAGGCTGGCTGGGGCACACGGAGGTACACGGGTGCGCCTGCAACCCGAATATGGGTTGCAGGGGCACCCGTTACAGTAAGTATAATATGGGTGACCCCATTGGGGGTCTTACACTTACCTTGTTTAAGTTACCAACCCCTTTTAAACCTATGATACACATGTACATCCCAAGGGCTATCCAACAGTGAATTTGCAGCATCAGTGTTGATCATAAAAACAATTTTTCCATCCATTTTCTAGCACTGCACACATATAAAATGCTGATTATGATGATGAAGAGAGTGGAAAAAGAATTAGTTGAAGTGCAGGTGTTAGACAAGAAATGTGTACTAAGCTAATGTAATCAACTATACCCCAAGTAAGAAAGTCTATCAACGTGAGCTCCATTAAATTCTCTTACTTCAGTGATTTATACTTGTTATCATTTCATAAAATTAACATATGAACTTTTTATAAAACTTTTCTTTTCACAAAGTAAGAAGAAATTCAGATATTTTTGGGAGGAGTTTAAGGGGAATTCTCATCTTATTATATGCTTTTTATTTAATTTGCAAACTATAGAAATAAATTCCTTTGTTTGTATTGAAATAGAATAGTTTGTATTTAATAAACATGGAGCTATGAGAAGATAATTTACCATAAATGAAGCTACCATGACCCTTAGCTACAGCCTCTTTTCGTCATTAGATATGGCCACTACCCAGTGGCCGCATACACACATAGATTGTGGGTTTCCAGCCTTTGAAATTGGTGGGTATATGTGAATGTGCATAGCTTTCACACATGTTTATACAAGCACAAACATTTATACTGTCATAAACACATTTATATACTTATATATACACATATAGTTTTCTATAGATAGCTATCGGATTGGTTGATCTGATTGGCTCTGGTGATAAATTCCAGACAGTAGGAAACCTAGTTGTCTTGAAGGTATATATATATATATATATATATATATATATATATATATATATATATATGGCATTAGTCCAGCAATGAATTTATGCAGGTAGATACCAGTGTAACTATAAACCTGTGTAGGTTTTAATATAAAATGGCCCAGTGGCCACCATTCAACGGGAGGCACTGCTTTTGTTATCACCTAATGTTGGAGTACAGGCAATTTGTATGTGCAACATTCCCCACTGGGGCCAGGCCTTTTTCTGGCTTGGGGGCAGCTGGATCCCAGAGATACCGGAGTGGCTGGCTGAGCGTGGCCTAACACATGTCTGCGGTCACGGTTTCAGGGTGTTGGCAATGTTCTTTTAGCCAAGACCATCTTTATGTGGATCCTCTGAGAATTATTTGCCATGAGGTTCCATTTTGAACTTCCACTTAGAGAAAGTATAAGATGGTAAACAAAACTGCTCCCCCCATTCATATCTGAGCCCTTGTAACAACAACAAGTCACATGACACCGGGGAGGTAAAATAGGTTTTAGGTGTATCATGCAACCCGCACCTCTGTACAATGTAATAATACCATCTTATTGGTTACATAATTGTACATTCGTTCTCAGGCATACACTTAACAGCTGCATTACCATTTCCAGACACTAGAGGTCTACCTAGGTTGATCAGGCCTAAAGAAACATTATTGAGTGGAGGAAGGTTTTGATTTTGCAACACTGCTTTGTCAGGGGTGTTGGATATGTAAGTCGGAACAGGAAAAATACTTTTGGGTTCCTGTGTCAATGGCATTTGAAAAAAAAATTTGGGTTGAAAATGGAACAAGGATTAACAATAAAGCTTCTCTGTAGACACCTTACAGTTGATTATTCTAGCCTGGGATTAAAGTACAGTGAATAGTCAGCATTCAGAGAGCTTCACCAGGAGTCAGATGTTCATTTGTAACTAGGAGTCGTCTGTAAGTCAGGAGTTCTTAAGTTGGGGACCGCCTGAATATACTACAGGCGTTACATTTTGCATAGGAACATATAGGTTTATACCAACAAAGTTACCATTTTATATAATAAAATACTGCCCATTTATTAATATATTTATTTGCACCAAAAAACTGTCTACACACCTTGGTCCAATTGTGGATTATCATATGGGTGATTTGGGAGCTAATACCTCCACATAATGTATCGACCTTCCAAAAGCTATTGGCAGGTCCAAACCATAAGAAAACAAAGCGATTGCATCTCTGTCTTTAAGAAAACGACACACACACAGAAATTATACGTTTCGGACATATTCAGCCCAGGCGCGGTAGGCTTTAAGGAAATCTACCATCAAACATTTTCTAGGCTGAGGGAGCAGAGAGGAAGGTGAGAAAGTGTAACAGCCTGCAAAGCTGGTTCATTATAACCATTTTAAAAGTTGATTTTAGAAGGAAGGAGGCCATGGAAAACAAATATAAGAAGATTATCACAGCCACAGTGCCTGGATCTATGAGTAAGTGTCCCTGGTTTATCATCATGGACCGCAAATTCCCCATGCCTTGCACTTTACCATTATCAGTAGTTTTAGACACTTGAGAGCAGTGGTCTCAATAAAACTGTGTGACCTACACTGCCCCAAAATGATGCATATATTTCTCTCATAACTAGGCCAACTAATAGGGTTCACAAAGATAGCTAGACAGACTTCAACTACAGCATTCAGCATCAAACACAGGGTAAATTTGGGGAAGAATAAAGTGTTTAAACTTTGCACTATCCAACTTTAAAGGGAACCTGTCACCACATTTTCACATATACAGCCAGTGACAGGTTCCTATAGGGCTCTAATGACTGACTGACACCCTTCTTTTAGATAAAAATTGTTTTGCTTACATCCAAATCACCTTTTATCTTATATTACCTGGCATCAGAGGGGGTGTGTCCTACTCCTCCCCATGCCTTATGTCTCCTTACTGATCACAGTTCATGTCCTGTGACCAGAGTGACATCATCTCAGGTCCTTTAGCCTCCTAATAATAGCAAACTGTACCCCATGCATGTATCTGACCACATGAAGTCACTGCAGCCTCCATGGACTTCTACTCCTCTCCATCCTCCATGTAGGCTGCTGTGATTTCATGTAATCACATACCTGGTGTACAGTTTGCTATTCTTAGAAAGTTAAAGGACTTAAAATGATGTCACTGGTCACATATCATGAATGTAACACAAGGCACCATGTAAAAAATTTGACACAATATTTCCCATCTGTACATAGAACTTTATATGTCTGTAGTTGAATATTAGCAGACGGTCCCTAAGTACAAGGTGGGAGGGCAGTGATTTGAATAGCACAGAGCTGTCAGTCAGAATAATGGGCTATGGTTCATTTCCAGCCTGAGAGAGAAGAGTCAGAGACACCAGAGATGAGTCAGAAAAGCTAATTTGCATATCAGAAAAACATCTGTAATTAAGGTACAGTACCCCATTGGCAGCTAATTTTAGATGATATGGGGAGGACTTGTAACCCTTTATCAGCAGGCATTATTAGTCAGGGTGGTCAAAATCTGGTGACAGATCCTCTTTGGATAATTTCCTTCCATTGTATCAAGCTTCTACTGAAAACCTATAGGAATTATAAATCAGTGCTCAGTTACACTGCATTCCAATTTTTTTCCTTAACAATATTGTAATAGTAATTGCCAAAATACCGTTGTAGCTCGTAATAATACTAATCATAATAATAAAATATGTAGCTCAGTAACATTAGTAGGATAAATACAAATTCGGCATGTTACCACATACATACAGAGATACCTTGTCCCACATAGAAGGTGTACTTGGCGCCCTCTAGTGGCTGATCCTTTCATATGTGTTCGTTACATTACTTGTAAAATCTTATAGGTGCTTGCTTTTACAGTACCTGATGCGGTGAAGCAAATTCCAATGCAATGAATTACACTTCCACTTCCTAACGCAGTTCTGCATTATCTGTGACACAAAGCCACATTTTGTTAGTGATCAATGTTAAAATTCTGTACATTCTGAAGGATTCAATTGGTTACTGAATGTCAGTGTTGTGTGTAGTACAATAGCACATGGTGAAAAAACAAAATAGTGGATACGCTTAAGACAGAAATGAGACAGTCCTAAATATGCAGCAGACGCGTCACATGTCCAATGCTGCATGATAAACCTCTCATCATTAGACTGTTTAACTCAACATTACAGGGCTGAGTCTATATCAGGAAAATGCTCCAAAAAATTTTTTGGAACAATTTTTTGCAGTTTAGACTATGCTATTTTTTTTGCAATTGCACTAAATGTGCCTAGATTAATAAATGTGGTACAAGCCTCGTAAGATGTTTTGTTTGACTCTTTAATGACCTAGGACGTAAATTCATGTCCTGGTCCATGGGTACTCTTCAAAAATGGCCGTGGCGTCTATAGGGCTTCCTCACTGCCCCCCCCCCCCCTCAATTGCCACCCCCTGCTCTGGGTTCGGGAGGTGCTGATAGTCTCCATGGCAAACCCAGGGTCCAAAGAAGGACCCCCGAACTGTATTCAGCTGAGTAACAGATCCTGGTACTCATGAAAGTCCCCTCAGTGCCCTTTATATTATAAAACTCCCAAAAAAGTGAAAATCATCACACTAACATAAATACAATACTGAAAAGAATGCTGAAAATTTGGATTTTTGCGCATCCAACTAAACAAAAAAAATCAATAAAAAGTGATCAAAATGTCACATTTACACCACAATGATTCCAATAAAAAGTACAGCTCATTCTGCAAAAAATAAGCCCTAATAGAGCTCAATCAACAAAAAAATAAAAATGTAACGCTACTTAGAAGATGGCGATGTAAAATCAAGTTTTTCTTGTTCAAAATTCAGACACAAATTGCCACTTAGCGCCTAAAATTTTTTCAGCTAAATTAGCCCTTCAAAGGCGTGATGGCGCTCCTTCCCTTCTCTGCTCTGTTATGGCCTATAAAGTGGTTTACATCAAAATTGTGGTGTTGGAGTATTGCCAGACTCAAGAAAAACAGTAAAACAAAATCTGCAATTTGTTTTCTCTGTTTATCCTGCATGAATGTGAAAGTTTTAGGGCTAAATAAAATTGTAAAAAAAATTCTGCATGGAACCTCCTTTTTGTTTTATATATGTACAATACTTAAACGGTTAATGAGCTCAACAAGGGCTGTTTTGAATAGTTTGAGGGGTAAAATTTTAAAATGTGACACTTTGTGGGGAGTTTCTAATAAATAGAATTTTTAAAACTTTAAAAAAATGGATAAGCCAAATAATTGAAAATCTGTGAAAATCTGGATCCATTTTTTTCACCTCCTAATATCCTAATAAAATAAAATTTTAAAAAATTTATGTCAACATAAAACAGCCATATGGTTATATTTAGTTATTAACCTATTTGGGAGGTTAGGACTAACGGTATGATGAGCATAACATTTAGAAATTAGAAAATCACACATTTTTACAAATTTTTATATTTTTTCATGAAAAAATGCAAAACATTTTAACCAAACCAAAATATACCAGTAAGGTGAAGTACAACATTTCACAATTTAACCCATTTTTCATTTCTATTTTTCACTCCCCACAATCAAAATCTATAACTTTTTTTTTACACATAAAGAGCTGTGTGACAGTTTGTTTTCTGCATAACAAATTGCACTTCATAGAGATGGTATTTAATATTCCATGCCATGTACTGGGAAGCGGGAAAAAAATTCCAAATGCAGTGAAATTGGTGAAAAAACGCATTTGCATCGTTTTCTTGTGGACTTGGATTTTACGGCTTTCACTGTGCGCCCCAAATGACATGTCTACTTTATTCTTTGGGTTGTTTTGATTACAGGGATATCAAATATGTATAGGTTTTATAATGTTTTCATACATTTACAAAAATTAAAACCTCCTGTACAAATTTTTTTTTTTATATTTTGCTGATATTATTTCATGTGATTAGATACATACACGGGTTATGTTTTGCAAATGTAAAGAGTAAATTACCTTAGATGATCGCCCTGAAGTGCTGAATAGTGTGTATTTAAACTTTCAAACACAACCGGCCTGCTACATATCATTCCTGGGGACAGAATGTAGAGACTTTCTCCTTTTAATTGGATGAAACATGTGATCAGTCACATGCTTGTGACATCACTCAACATCCTGGAGATCTCTTCTTACTGCCAGCAATAGTGAGGACTGATATATTTTCCAGTACCCAGTAGCTACAGATTGGGAGTGCTCTCCTCTCACCGGGCTCCTTCCAACAAGATCCACCAACCCCCACTCAACTCCAGCTACAGGTACCCATGGCAACCGATCAAAACAAAGGCAGGGAAAGCAGCCCAGAGGACAATGTAAAATCCCTGCTAGCAGGCAAACTGCTGCAGATAGCTAAAGTAAATTAGAGAATTGATTATAAATAATAGCTTAGTGCAGAGTTCGGCAAAAGTCTTTATACTTTACAGTTCTTTAAATTTAGACAAACAGTCTGAAACAGCTGCAGATTTATTAAAGTGTCTGCTGGTAAATGATAAATCTGGCATAGTCTAATTTTTTACCTTTTACTTGTTGGCTTAGTGTACACCAAATGTTGGTCTACTTTTGGCACAAGTGACGCCACAAAAATGTCTGCTGTAAACCGATTAATACTGTGTCCCTTTATGTATTTTTTACTTATACTTGTGGGGACAATTTGGCCTTCATGAACCGTATAGAAATTACTAACTTTCTCTACCCAAGGGCTTATTAAAACATTATTTTTTTCTTTTCCTGGCTTTAGTGACTTTCCCTGGTGCCTTACTGATCCTTTTTTTCTTTGTGAAAAAACGACTGTTCCACCGATTTGTGGGAAGGAATTAGAACATGCCCTATATTTTTCACAACAACAGAAGTTACTTGGGAACATTTATCAAGCCTTATATGCCTAAAGACTGACGAACCACCATCAATTCAGATTATTTCCCCTTTATGCCATCTCCACGGCAGGTGGGCGTTGAGGGGCGTGAAGGCGAGTGCGGCTGGCAGCAGAGTGGGCTGTCAATTTTTTTCACTGATGATACTAGGAACCAGGTGTTTTGCCATCTAATCAATGCAAACCATAATTTTTTTTTGTCTTTGCGAATATAAGGCAAAACACCATTGGGGAACTTTGTCTCCTTGGGGGCCATTTATGTCTAAAAAGTCACACAAAAGTCTCAAATGTTGAAGCAACCCCTTGCCTACGCCTGCTCTGGCCTGGAGGTTAAACACTGCAAACTTTGCAAGCAACAAAACTGGCGGCACAAAAATATCTTTTTGTTTTTGATGACCTGATGACTGAAATAGGACAGGATCTCAGAAGTACATAGAATAAGAACAAGCACATAGAAAAGAATAGTTCAGTAAGGCATCCATGAATATCACTGGAGTCAGGAAAAAGAAAAAAACAATGTGAATAAGCCTTATCTCATCACACAAGCAATACTCGTGATGGGGTTAGACCTCTTTGTATCATCAAACATAGCCAATGTAATGGGCTCTGTAATAATAATAATACTAATCTTTATTTATAAAGATTCATCATATTCCGTAGCACTTTACAAATCACAGGGACATATACAAATATAATTTTACATTACAGAATACAACACAGTCATATGGAGCAATAGGAGTGAGGGCCCTGCTCACAAGAGCTTACAGTCTATGAGGATGAGGGGGGGACACAAGAGCTTACAGTCTATGAGGATGAGGGGGGGCACAAGAGCTTACAGTTTATGAGGATGAGGGGACACAAGAGCTTACAGTCTATGAGGATGAGGGGGAGACACAAGAGCTTACAGTCTATGAGGATGAGGGGGTGACACAAGAGCTTACAGTCTATGAGGATGAGGGGGTGACACAAGAGCTTACAGTCTATGAGGATGATGAGGTGACACAAGAGCTTACAGTCTATGAGGATGAGGGGGGGCACAAGAGCTTACAGTCTATGAGGATGAGGGGGTGACACAAGAGCTTACAGCCTATGAGGATGAGGGGGTGACACAAGACCTTACAGTCTATGAGGATGAGGGGATGACACAAGAGCTTACAGTCTATGAGGATGAGGGGGGGCACAACAGCTTACAGTCTATGAGGATGAGGGGGTGACACAAGAGCTTACAGTCTATAAGGATGAGGGGGTGACACAAGAGCTTACAGTCTATGAGGATGAGGGGGTGACACAAGAGCTTACAGTGTATGAGGATGAGGGGGTGATACAGGAGGTTACAGTCTATGAGGATGACAGGCAGGGGCAGATTAAGGTTGGTGGGGGCCCCATTGAATGTAGTCCAGACAGGGAACAGCAATTGCTATATACTGCCCCCAGCAATAACTATACAGCCTCCCCAGTAATCACTATATACAGCCCCCAGTAATCACTATATACATTTACCCCAGCAATCACTATATCCAGCTTACCCTGCAACCAATATATAAAGCTCCCCCAGAAATCACAATATACAGTTCCCCCAGAAATCACTGTATACAGTTCCCAGCAACCACCATATACAGCCCCCCAGCAACCACTATATACAGCTCCCCAGTAATCACTATATACAGCCCCCAGCAATCACTATATACACCCCCTATAATAACTATATACAGTCCCCTATAACTAACTATATACAACCCCCTATAATAACTATATACAGACTCCTATTATAAATATAAACAGTCCTAGGTAAAATAGGACCGACACCTCCTTCCCTTCCCTTGAGGTGTCAGGGTAGTGGATATCAGCAGGGTGCCGCCATCTTTGTGTACCTCAGATGATCGTCTATGGCAGAGCAGGGAAATTATAGTTCCCTTGCTCTGCCATAGATGATCGTCGGAGCACATCTGCAGGACAAGGCCTGGGGAGCCTGGACCCAAATACACTGTAGGTGATTTGGGCAGTCATGCAACCGCCCGGATCGCCCACATTTGGTGGGGGCCCCTGTAAGGGCAAAGTGGTGGGGGCTCCGAGGCACATGCCTCAGACAGCACCCCTATAATCCGGCCCTGATGAGGGGGTGACACAAGCGCTTACAGTCTATGAGGATGTGCAAGAGCTTGTATTATGGTCCTGCCATTCTTTATAAGGGAACGAAACAAAATACAATAGTAGTATAAAACTGCTTATGCTCAAATCAGCCACATATTTGCTTGTTAATTAATGATCCATTTTAGGATAGGAGATATTTTGTTGTTTGCAACACCCAAAAAAACAGACCATCTTTGCCTTTGAAATCTGTTTTATTTATTTCTCTGTCATGACATAACTATAAATTCTACAATTGCTACTATGAAGCCTTTATACATTATTAAATTTGGTCCCATTAAAATCTTGTGGTCCTGCGTTTCCTGATGCTCTGTGTGAGAAGATGAAGCTACAGTCCCTGTATTACCGTATCACACATCAGCTGGAGGAGTCTGGGAGCAGCTGCAGCTTTGCATTGTACTTCTACATTGTTCTTTTCTCTATTCCGTTATTTTAGAATGACATTTGCGCACCGTGTGTTGCCATGGAAACAGTCTTGGTATAATTCAGCCATAGATACAGTCAGCACAACATCCATGACATCAGGCGTCTCACCAGGAAGTGTAGCTATAGGCAGTGGAAGTACTTGCAGGAGCCATTTGTCATCCTGACTGTACAGTATACAATTTACAAGAATCCCTAGTGTCTTATACACATCTCAGAATCCTTCATCTTCTTGCAAACCCATCTATAAAGCGCAGCACCTCGGCACCGATTATCTGCAGTGTTTACAGCTATTGCCTAGGAAGACGCAGGCACAGGAGAGGCTGATGAGAAACATATCAATGATATGACATCTGTGGTGACATCAGCATCTATATATGACAAGGAATATACAATGCTGACGTATCCATCCATGTATGTGCGGAACCGTGGCCACAAACTACTGTAACCCTCTAATAACGTGGCATCCACAAGCACAGACCCCTATCATCGCTAATGACTACATGGATTAGCTAGTAATACTAGGGCTGTGTTGTTACCATGTAGTGCAGCCTCAGGCTCTGCTCCTCATGGCTTCTTTCAGGAAAGGCAGCAGCACGCCAATGTAGGGTTTCACAGCAGGGTAATCCTTATTCCTTCGATGCCACGTTTCGGTGGGTGTACACCTTTTTCAAGCATACAAAATAGGCACCAGCATTTGAATATATAAAGCCCAACCCACATTCTGATTGGTGACAAGATTGTGCAATAAACATGAACATCAAATATAGTATACAAAAGACTTCAGTAATACATTCATGATTGATATATAAAAGCAAAAGTGCAAAATATAAAGTGCAAAGTATAAAGTGCAGTGCATGTTAAAATAAATTGTTACTACCTCTTGGTTAAGGACTGCCCCATCGTCTCATTGATTTCATTCATAAAAAGTATGTAAATTAGATAAGTGTTACATAGTGACATACCACATTTATGCTTGCTCCCGGGTTTGATATACGTAACAATCATTATTCTCCAGAAAAAACGAAACTATGGAGGCCGATTGCCATCAAGAAAAAGAGCTGGCGCATGCGCACAGCAAGTTACAGAGATGCGGCGGCCATATTGGAAAAGGGTATGCGGCGCACAAGCAATACAGACGACGATGGAAAGTGGAAATGTAAGTATACTTGGTCATTTTCCTAGCCGAGCGTCAAAAGCACACAATATCAGCCTGTAGCAGGCCAGTGTGATACATTAGGACTTGCGGAATTAGAAGTCTCCCCATGTATCCGCTATCGTCCCATCAACACTCAGCATATACGGATATCGACCTGGGTAACAACCCTAAAACAAATAGACAATTACAATCATCAGCCGACACAGGGGTATCTTCATGTGCAGCAGAAAATATATTCAGAGACGTAAGGGTTATGTCAGCCCCACCAAAGAGGGAATCTAAAGAAACAGAATAATATACATTTTATGATAAATATCGCTGGAGGGGGAAATCTCCCCAATCAACACATGCTTATCACTTTAGAGGATGAACGAAATGGCAATGTTGGATTCACATCAGGCAGTAAAGCATCAGTCACACAACCCTCTATATTATGGTACTCAAATTAAATTCAATGTTCAGACCGTTAGGTTGTAGTGTATATAGGTGATGTATCCACTCCAATTCTCTCTTTCTTAACATGGATTCTCTATTCCCTCCTCTCCTAGGTGGAGGAATATGGTCAATGAGCTGGAATTTCAAATGTGATTCTTTATGGCCTTTTTCCGTGAAATGTCTTCTGACTGGTAGATCCAGTCTGTGTTTTCGGATTGTATATCAATGTTGTGTGAATCAAGTTTTAAAATCGAGGGTAGTTTCCCCAATGTATATTAAGTTACATGGGCAACACAACTTATAAACTATAAAACCACTGCTGCAATACAGAAAATGTTTGGTACCTTTTGATCACTTTTTATTTATTTTTGTGCCAACATTTCAAAAAGCATCGAATTGGAAATCTAGTTGTTATTTTCTGTTCACTACATTGGATAATCATTTATATATTTTGATAGAGCGTGCATTGTTTAACTATTTATATTTCCATTCCAGGGAAAAAGAGGTGATTTGAACTTTTTTTCTATTATGATTTTGGCATTTTAGCAGCATGGGAAGCTTTTCTCCATGGCACTTTAATGGTTAACAAAATCAATTGATCACACATAAAAAAAAGAAAAAAAATATGTGCTGGTGCTCACCCATTAAATGATTCATCCCACGATGCAGTTGTGCTGGATACAGAAAGTCGCTTGGTCTGGATCCAAGGCAGGCATATTCAAAAGGAAAAAAATGTTAAAAATCTGCACTGGCAATGGACATAAAGGGGCATATTTATCAGGACCTCTCCGCACCGCCACTGGCGCAGAGGCCCTGAAATAATCGCAAATGCTAGCTTATTGCTAGCTTTTGCGATTATTTTCCCCAATCCGCCACCTTCACGCCAGTGGGGCGTGAAGGGGGGGCGCGGCCGGACGGGAGTGGGCCGGCGCGGGGTGTTACTGTCCCCGCGCCTGCGCACTCGCTGCTGCCGGCGACTTTTCATATGTGAAAAGTCGCCGGCTGCGTTTTTTTCTACGCCAGGCCCTGCAGCGGCGGGCCCTGCAGCGGCGGGGCGATCATACATGATAAATATCCCCCAATGAGTAGAAAGCTGAACACCTTCCAAATCGTGTTTCTTTCATGACCCAGTGTGGTGGTATCATCCAGAAAATCAATCCACTTTGAAGTGAGAAGTAAACTGGTTGTATAAAGTCAAGGAGGCGGAGATTTTAACACTGAAGTCAAGCTCTCTCTTCCTCAGAAAGCCCTTTTCCCTCTAATTGAAGGTCTTTCATCCAGAGACATCACTAAATAAATCTCTTGAAGTCTCATGCCTGATTTCTATCACAGAGGAGGAGGCATTCTGAGCTCCCCACCTTGAATTCAGTGTTAAACTCTCCGCCTCCTTGACTTTATACATTAAATTTACATCTCACTTCAAATATGATTTTCAGGTTGATCATACTGGGCCATGAAACAACAAAAACTAGGTATTGCACTATTTGCCAAAAGTACCCAAAAGTACTTTCATAAGTGACATCACTTTTTTAGTAGTATGGATTAAATAAAGTTTTCTATTTTTTACATCCATTGCCAGTGTGGATTTTTAAAATTTTTTTCCTTTTGAACAATCAATTGATGCCAACAGTAATCATGGGTGTTAGCAGTGCGTGACCACTGTATACTGCTGTAGAAAACGTATTCCAAGGGATTTTCATAAATAACATACACTACACTGCCTTTGTAATCTGCTGTGACTTTTCTGATGATGGGGCTTATATACTAAGGGTTCCGCGGCTGCATTTTCGTCAGGTTTCCTACTCTTTGGGGATCGCCCCGGGGATTGTGCTGCACGCAATTGGATTGTGTCACAATAGAGCCGGGTTTCACAAGACACAAATCTGGGGCCGTGGCCGTCGGATGATCCGATGGATTCGGACTAAGCACAGGATTTAACATTCAAATTTGTGTCGCAAGCAAAGCACTTACATGCACCAGGAAGAAGAAGGTGAACTACGGCGGACCTGAGCAGGGAGCGACACATGCAGGATATCGGGCGCAGGATCTACGTGGAACGTGGCAGATGTGCATTCCGGGTAAGTAAATATGCCCCAATATGTCTGGGGCGCTCTTACAATCCTGACTCTATTTCCTTACCTCTACTATAATTGCCTAACCTTTAACAGCATTAAACTACACAAACCGATTTTCTGAATTTTTGTCATATTAAGACCTCATGAACATAAGCGTATGCTAAATGGGCAGCAAATAGGCCTTGTGGGAAACCTGTTTTGGCTGGTAAACATCAGCATAAGGCACGCCTGATGCCCTTAAAGTGTAACCGTAATTCTGAGCAAAAAAAAAACTAAAATACATAATTCTGCTCCAGGTGTCCCTGGGAATCATTCCTCAAAGTATTTTGCCTCTCGGTCCTCATTTAGTATCTTTTTTGTTCCATAGCAACCAGGGTTTCCAGCTCTCAAAAAACTACAATCAGCAAGAAGGAGGCGCGGAGTCTGCCTCCTGTCACCTCATCACTACTGACCAATGACACCAGAGCTATCTATCTATCTAGTATCCATTTATCTATCTCTCATATTTTTATATCTATCTCATATCTATCTATCTATCTCCTATTTATCTATCCCTCCTATCTATCTCATATCTATCTATCTTTCTATCTCCTATCTATCTATGTACACTCACCGGCCACTTTATTAGGTACACCTGTCCAACTGCTCGCTAACACTTAATTTCTAATCAGCCAATCACATGGCGGCAACTCAGTGCATTTAGGCATGTAGACATGGTCAAGACAATCTCCTGCAGTTCAAACCGAGCATCAGTATGGGGAAGAAAGGTGATTTGAGTGCCTTTGAACGTGGCATGGTTGTTGGTGCCAGAAGGGCTGATCTGAGTATTTCAGAAACTGCTGATCTACTGGGATTTTCACGCACAACCATCTCTAGGGTTTACAGAGAATGGTCCGAAAAAGAAAAAACATCCAGTGAGCGGCAGTTCTGTGGGCGGAAATGCCTTGTTGATGCCAGAGGTCAGAGGAGAATGGGCAGAATGGCTCGAGCTGATAGAAAGGCAACAGTGACTCAAATCGCCACCCGTTACAACCAAGGTAGGCAGAAGAGCATCTCTGAATGCACAGTACGTCGAACTTTGAGGCAGATGGGCTACAGCAGCAGAAGACCACACCGGGTGCCACTCCTTTCAGCTAGGAACAGGAAACTGAGGCTACAATTTGCACAAGCTCATCGAAATTGGACAGTAGAAGATTGGAAAAACGTTGCCTGGTCTGATGAGTCTCGATTTCTGCTGCGACATTCGGATGGTAGGGTCAGAATTTGGCGTCAACAACATAAAAGCATGGATCTATCCTGCCAATTGAGCATTGTTGCAACGCCACAGCCTACCTGAGTATTGTTGCTGACCATGTCCATTTCTTTATGACCACAATGTACCCAACATCTGATGGCTACTTTCAGCAGGGTAATGCGCCATGTCATAAAGCTGGAATCATCTCAGACTGGTTTCTTGAACATGACAATGAGTTCACTGTACTCAAATGGCCTCCACAGTCACCAGATCTCAATCCAATAGAGCATCTTTGGGATGTGGTGGAACGGGAGATTCGCATCATGGATGTGCAGCCGACAAATCTGCGGCAACTGCGTGATGCCATCATGTCAATATGGACCAAAATCTCTGAGGAATGCTTCCAGCACCTTGTTGAATCTATGCCACGAAGAATTGAGGCAGTTCTGAAGTTACTAGCATGGTGTACCTAATAAAGTGGCCGGTGAGTGTATATCCTATCTATATGTATCCATCTATCTATCTACCTACCTAACACACCAGCACAGCACATGAGGGCACAGCTTGTAGACTTGGAGAGAGTCTCCTGCCATTTTCTTGTGTGAGGTGATGGGGGGTGCTGCAGTTTCTGTCAGTGTGGATAATGTGTGTATACACAGGTGTAGGGAAAGCTGAGGGAGAGCGTTTAGGTTTAGGTGTTTGGTTACTACATTAGTGATGGCTTCTCCCTACACCTGACTGAGTGCTGGAGTAGTGAGACATGAGGTAATCAGCTGTGTGCAGTGACACAAGAGGTAATCAGCTGTGTGCAGTGACACATGAGGTAATCAGCTGTGTGCAGGTTGGGGGATGGGGCTGTGTCTCCTTTTCTGTAATCTCAGCTTCCTTATGAAGACAGAATGTCCATAGTAAAAGCTATCTGAGCAGTCACTGCCATCTTGGGGAAGTCTGCAGAATACAAGAGGAAGGAGCAGGATTCGGGTAACTAATCCAATTGCAAAAGGGCTTAAAATTATCTGCCCTACAACATATCAAAAGTTTTTTAAATGATGGTTACACTTTAAGTTTCTGCTGCAGATCTAGTGCTAGTTCCTGTCAGTCCCTTCTCTAACTGAGTTTTCACAGGGTCCCACAGGTTACACATGATGAAATGATGAAATTAGGAAGCCACCAATTTTGAGTAAAGGATAGTAACTGAGTTGGTCATCCATGTCTAGAGGTGTAAAAAAGGGCCCCACTTTGCTGAGGCAGCAGGGGTCTAACATGGCAGTGATGCTGTAGTCGTCCCACTGCTGTATAGTTATTATGTGGCTGTCATTAAGCAAGCTACCCAGCATGTGCTTAGCCAATTCCACGAGGAATTCCTTGTCTCCATCTCCATGGCCTATTGCCAGAGATCATAGTATATAAGGCTGGAAAAAGGCACAAGTCCAACCTTTAACCCGTTCACGACCCGTGACGTAATAGCACGTCACGGGTCGACCGCGGGTGCATGGAGAGGGCTCACGCGCTGAGCCCTCTCCATAGCCGGTAAGTCTTTGCTGCATATCGCGGGTGTTTTCCCGCTGATCGCCTCCTGCAAAGCTGCCAGCGGCTTCAAAAGGATTGTGGCGCATGGGCGCCGCCATCTTTTCGAGGATCGCCGCTCCCCGTGACGTCATCGGGGAGCGGCGATCCGTCGCCATGGTAACCTCGGGTCTCACGAAGACCCGAGGCTACTTCAGGTTAACCCATGCATTACAATGTGCTATCAGAACATTGTAATGTATGAGTAGTAAAATACACATATACTGCCATACTGTAGTATGGCAGTATATGATAGGATCGTGCAGACACCCTAGGGTTAAAGTACCCTAGAGAGTCAGAAAAATACTAAAAATAAAAAAAAGTTTTGAAAAAAAAATTATAATAAAAAACCCTAAAAACTCAAATCACCCCCCTTTCCATAGAACTGATATAAACAGGGTCGGACTGGCCCACCGGAGGGCCGGTGGATCCTCCGGTGGGCCCCCGTTACCGCCACTACGGCAGGCACCTGCCTGCTGGGTCGGATTGGTCCATAGTGGACCCCGGTATGTCAGGGGCCTCCATCCCCACCTGAGGCCCCTGCCAGTGCGTGACAGTACCGGTACTCGATGCGGCCGTAAACGGCCACTCGAGTACCGTCTTTAATGTAATGCGCAGCGCTTTGCCGCGCATTGTGCGTGCGACGCGCCCGGTTTTCTTTGCCGGCACGCGCCGCACTGTGACTCCTGATGCGCGGCAGCATCATGATATACTCACGCTGCCGCGCATCTTGTTCCTGTTGGTCGCGCTGTAGCGGGGAGAAGAGAAGAAGAGGACGCGGGAGCTCTGCTAAAGGTGAGTGAGTTTTGTTATTTTCACTAATTGCAGAAATATATACATATATTAAAGGGGCCCCTAGAATATTATATATGATAATGGGAGTGGTTGCAGGAATATATATAATTAATGGGCACTAGAAGACTATATGTAATAAGGGGGGAGGGGGATATGCAGGATAGGAGTAGTAGTGCTGTGCCCAGACATACAGAATAAGTGTAAGTAATAGTGTGCTGTGCCCATATATACAGGGTAGGAGTAGTAGTACTGTGCTGTGCCCATATATACAGGATAGGAGTAGTAGTACTGTGCCTATATATACAGGATAGGAGTAGTAGTACTGTGCTGTGTCTATATATACAGGATAGGAGTAGTAGTACTGTGCTGTGCCCATATATACAGGATAGGAGTAGTAGTACTGTGCTGTGCCCATATATACAGGGTAGGAGTAGTAGTACTGTGCTGTGCCCATATATACAGGATAGGAGTAGTAGTACTGTGCTGTGTCCATATATACAGGGTAGGAGTACTGTGCTGTGTTCATATATACAGGGTAGGAGTAGTAGTACTGTGCCCATATATACAGGATAGGAGTAGTAGTACTGTGCTGTGCCCATATATACAGGATAGGAGTAGTAGTACTGTGCTGTGCCCATATATACAGGATAGGAGTAGTAGTACTGTGCTGTGTCCATATATACAGGGTAGGAGTAGTAGTACTGTGCTGTGTCCATATATACAGGGTAGGAGTAGTAGTACTGTGCTGTGTCCATATATACAGGGTAGGAGTAGTAGTACTGTGCCCATATATACAGGATAGGAGTAGTAGTACTGTGCTGTGCCCATATATACAGGATAGGAGTAGTAGTACTGTGCTGTGTCCATATATACAGGGTAGGAGTAATAGTACTGTGCCCATATACAGAGGCGTAACTAGGAGTGGTCGGGCCCCATAGCAGATTTCTGCATGGGGCCCCCCTTCCCCTTTAAAAGATATATGCAAATCTGTACAGACATATATAAACACACATATAAAACTTATACACACACATTTAAGTACATTTATACTCTAATATATTGAATATATACAAATTCAAACCGTATATACACCTCAAATTTGCACACATACTGTATAGTACATACACATTATATACATATAGTGTGTGTATATATATATATATATATATATATATATCACACACACTTATGTATACAGTTTAAACACACCATATACACACATCCCGCGTTTACATACAGCATTAACACACATATAGCAAACGCATACATACACATACATACAGTATATACAGCCTACACACATGCATACAGTATATACAGCCTACACACATGCATACAGTATAGGCAGCATACACACATATACAGTATAGGCAGCATACACACACATACAGTATAGGCAGCATACACACATACAGTATAGGCAGCATACACACACATACAGTATAGGCAGCATACACACACATACAGTATAGGCAGCATACACACACATACAGTATAGGCAGCATATACACACATACAGTATAGGCAGCATATACACACATACAGTATAGGCAGCATATACACACATACAGTATATACAGCATATACACAGGATATATAGCATATACACACAAATGCAGCATATACATACACATATGCAGCATATACATACACATATGCACCATATACAAAAACACACATACAGCATCATACACACAAACATATATATATGCATATATAAACGTATGTACACAGAAACATGTAAATAATAGTACTTTTTTGATGTCCGGCGTGGTGGCTGTGCGGGTCAGCAGGCGGGTGTTCAGGGGAGCCATCAGACGGGTGGTGATGTCGGTAAGATCGGTGGGCGGGCGGGCGGACGGTAAATTCGGTGGGTAGGAGGTCTGCTGGGTGGCAAGTTCAGTGGGCGGGCGAGTGCGCAGGAAGTTCGGTCGACGCGCGCGGGCGGAAAGTTCAGTGGGCGGGCGGAAAGTTCAGTGGGCGGGTAGGTGGGCGGTCGACACGCGTGGGAAGAGCTGTGAGCGGGCAGGAGCAAGGGAAATTTGGTGGGCGGTTCGTTTTGCGGACGGGCAGGCTTGTCAGTCACTCGGTGGGTAGGTGGTCCGTCCTCTGTGTCGGCCGGCGGATGAGACGCAATGGGCGGGTCAGGCACATAAGGCTATGAGCTCGGCAGGGACACAGAGGGAGGAGCTCGGCAGGGACACAGAGGGAGGGGCCCGGGGGCACGGTATCTTTAAATTATGACCGTGCGTCGCCGGGCCCCTTAACCTCATGGGCCCCGTAGCAACCGCTATGGCTGCTACGGCGGTAGTTACGCCACTGCCCATATATACAGGATAGGAGTAGCAGTACTGTGCCCATATTTACAGGATAGGAGTAGTAGTACTGTGCTGTGTCCATAAATACAGGATAGGAGTAGTAGTACTGTGCTGTGTCCATAAATACAGGATAGGAGTAGTAGTACTGTGCTGTGCCCATAAATACAGGATAGGAGTAGTAGTACTGTGCGGTGTCCATAAATACAGGGTAGGAGTAGTAGTACTGTGCGGTGTCCATATATACAGGATAGGAGTAGTAGTAGTGTGCTGTGCCCATATATACAGGATAGGAGTAGTAATACTGTGCTGTGCTCATATATACAGGATAGCAGTAGTAGTACTGTGCTGTGCCTATATATATAGGGTTGGAGTAGTAGTACTGTGCTGTGCCCATATATACAGGATAGGAGTAGTAGTACTGTGCTGTGCCCATATATACAGGATAGGAGTAGTAGTACTGTGCTGTGCCCATATATACAGGATAGGAGTAGTAGTACTGTGCTGTACCCATATATACAGGATAGGAGTGGTAGTACTGTGCTGTCCCCATATATACAGGATAGGAGTAGTACTAGCACAGTGTGGGACATTGTTATCCAGGTGACATTATGCTGTAGTGACGGTGATATTTTTAGTTGCACAGTGTGGAGATGTGTCACACAGAGATGAAGGTATCTGGTGGAAAATTCTCCAGTGATAAGAAAATAAAGGGAGAAGTCGTCCTGCAGTTCAGTACCCAAAGGAGAAGACGTGTGACATCTGAGGTACTGAATCCCAGTTCTGAGTCTTATAACTGTAATTACTGACTATCTAGACCAGTGGTGGCGAACCTATGGCACGGGTGCCCTCTCTCAGAGCCCTCTATATTGGCACCCGTGCCATCACCCGAGTGCAGAGTTCACCAGACAGGGCTCAAGACCTCTTGTAGTCCCAGGCAGCCCAGGACCCTGGAAGGAGCTACAATGATAATCCAAAATGTTTTCTCTTTCTTTCTGCTGTATTGGGGTTCTCAGGTGCTATTACAATTTAAACCCAGGGAGTCAGAAGTTACTGCTTAAATTGCCGCATTGGCACTTCGCTAAAAATTGTGGGTTTTGGTTGTAGTTTGGGCACTCGGTGTCTAAAAGGTTTGCCATCACTGATCTAGACTATTTCTATAATGTCAGTGCCTAGTCTTATGTGCTGAAGAGAAGAGGAGGTTAAGGGTCATAGTTAGTTATTCTTATTGGTAAGTTAGTGCTAAGCACAATCCAGCCACTGTGAACTCCTGTGAAATGGGGAATATTTCTAGGTAGCGGTATGGTGGGCCCCCAAAATCAATTCCTCTGGTGGGCCCTAGGCACCCCAGTCCAACCCTGGATATAAATATAAATAAACAGTAAAAATCATAAACACATTAGGTATCGCCGCGTCCGAAAATGCCCGATCTATCAAAATATGGTAAAGTTTTTTCATTGCGTTTAATCCCGTAACGGAAAATCGCGCCCAAAGTCGAAAATGGCACTTTTTTTGTCATTTAAAAAAATTAAAAAATTCTATAAAAAGTGATCACAAGGTCGAACAGCCCTAAAATTGATAACATTGTAAACGTCATCAAAATCCGCAAAAAACTACACCACCCACAGCTCTGTAAACCAAAGTATAAAAAAGTTATTAGCGCCAGAAGATGGCGAAATCCCCAAAAAAATTTTTGTACAGGTTTTAATTTTTTTAAATGTATGAAAACATTATAAAACCTATATAAATTTGGTATCCCCGTAATCGCACAGACCCAAAGAATAAAGTAGACATGTCATTTGGGGCGCTCAGTGAAATCCGTAAGATCCAAGCCCACAAGAAGACGGCACAAATGGGCCAGGTCCTGAAAAGGTTAAGGATTAAACAAATGTTTTATCCCCATAACCCGTGATATTTTTTCTCTCCAGAAAGTCATCCAGTTCTCGTACATAGAGTCCGCCATGTTGATGGTAAAATCGCCTCTCCTCTAGGCGTAGAGGATGCCCCCTTGTCCTGGTCACAGGCCGAGGTATAAAAAGATCTTTGGAGAGATCCTTGTACTGTCCGTTCAGGTATTTGTACATTGTAATGAGATCTCCCCTCAGTCGTCTTTTTCTAAACTGAATAATCCCAAATTTTGTAACCTGTCAGTGCATTCTAATCCCCCCATTCCCCTAATAATCCTGGTTGCTCTCCTCTGCACCCGTTCCAGTTCTACTATATCCTTTTTATACACTGGTGCCCAAAACTGTACACAATATTCCATGTGTGGTCTAACCAGGGATTTGTATAAGGGCAAATCTATGTCTTTATCATGAGAATCTATTCCTCTCTTGATACACCCCATAATTTTATCTGCTTTAGCAGCAGCCGCCTGGCTCTGGTCACTAAAATTAAGTTTACCATCCACCAATACCCCCAAGTCCTTTTCAGCTCCTGTTTTACCAAGTAATTGACTGTTTTGAACAGCTACACATGCACACATGAACTGAACATGGAATAAGACAGGGACTCGCTGTATCCATTTGATTCACACGAGAGATGTTATCATATATTTATGTTGATATGAATTGCTACCTTATATACTCGAGTATAAGCCTAGTTTTTCAGCACAAAAAATGTGCTGAAAACCCCAAACTCGGCTTATACTCGAGTCAAAAAAATAAATAAATCAAAACTCGCCTTTCTGGCGGCACCCGTAGATCTTCTGTGCGATCCATCCGGTATTGTTGTGCTACACTGGGGCAGGGGCTGGCAAGCTATATACACTGGGGCAGGGGCTGGCAGGCTATATACACTTGGGCAGGGGCTGGCAAGCTATATACACTGGGGCAGGGGCTGGCTGGCTACATACTGGAGAGGCTGTGACCAATGCATTTCCCACCCTCGGCTTATACTCGAGTCAATAGGTTTTCCCAGTTTTTTGTGGTAAAATTAGGGGCCTCGGCTTGGCTTATACTCGAGTATATACGGTAAATATCTCTTTGTACATTGTAGCACTTTATTACTTTGTATTTTAATTGAATATTTCACTATTGCAAGTTTCTGCACATTACGTCACAAAAGGAAATTATGTCATCACACACCTGTGTATATATATATATATATATATATATGTGCCCATAACGGCCATGTTTTTATGCTTGAGAAAGATTCATTGCGAATCGAAACCTCGAAAATTTTATGCCTTTTATGTGAATAAAGCCGTCATTCTTTGGAATCCTCTGCATGCTGTGGCCTCCTCCATCGATGTCCCGTACCTCAGGTTTGTGTACCAGAACCTTTGGCTGCGAGCACCATACTTTATGAACTATCGTGCAGGACTCAGATTGCTGTTTCTCCCTCTTTTTTCTTGACTGTTTAGAATATAATTATACTTTTTGTTTCCATGGCCCAAGTGCATAACTTTACATTTATCTACATTAAACCTCATCAACTTTCCAAAAATCCCTCTGTAATGCTAAACTATCGACCTCAGTATTTATTACTTTACACAGCTTAGCATCATCTGCAAATATTGAAACTTGACTGTGTAAACCCACTACAAGGTCATTAATAAAAATATTAAAAAGAAGTGGCCCCAATGTTGACCCCTGTGGCACTCCACTGGTAACGTCAACCCAATCTGAGAATGTGCCATTAATGACGACCCTCTGTTTTCTATCACTAAGCCAATTACTTACCCAAATACATAGATTTTCCCCTATTCCCAGCAGTCTCATTTTATATACCAACCTTTTATGTGGCACGGTGTCAAATGCCTTTTAAAAGTCCAGATATACAACATCCACAGCGTCCCCCAGATCCAGTCTTGAAGTTACCTCCTCGTAGAAACCAATCAGGTTAGTCTGACAGGACCGATCTCTCATAAACCCATGCTGATGCTGGGTTATAAGGTTGTGCACTGTGAGATACTCCAGGATAGCATCTCTAACAAACCCCTCAAATATTTTCCCCACCACAGATGTTAGACTCACAGGTCTGTAGTTTCCAGGATCACTTTTTTTTTTGTTTAACTCATTTTTTATTGGCAATTTTATTACACATAGCATAGAAGGACATTTACATGCGAATAAAATACATGCTAATAAAATATACTTGCATATTAGCACACCATCTGAATTCTTGTAGTTAGTTCTTACAAACTTATGTAAATAATGTGCAATAGAGTCGATGAGTTCCAGGATTTCTTCATATCTGCATGCCGCATGTTATGGACATGTGAATATGCTCTGGAAGTATGTAATTTTAGTGACAATATCGTAAAGGAACAACATGACATAACTAGAATCAGAACAAAACAACAACTAAGGCTCTTTTTGCTTATACAATCTTTGGCAATAGTTCCCTTTTTTTGGATCACAGGTTGTTGCACAGCGTGGTCAGGGTCTTTTGTTTGTACAAATTACCACTGTATAATTGTTCTCCCAAAAATGATTGTTGAATTTATATTGAAATATGTATAGGAAAGAGAAATAAAAATTTAACAATCAAACAGATTGGCCCACGGAGCCCAGATCTCTTCGATAGGTTGATATCTAAGTAGACCTCTGGATAGTATTTTTTCATATTTGTATGTAGAATCGATGCTTGTTATTAATTCATTTTCCTGTGGACATTTGCTTGATTTCCAGTGTCTTGCTATGACAATTCTGGCAATGGTTAGTATTTTGCAGACCAGAATCCCTTGTTTTAAAGGGATATTATGTAAACCTATCCCCAGTAGAGCCATAGCTGGATCCTTTGTAAGCCTGTATCCTAATATTTTTTGTAGCATTGAGTAAACCTCATTCCAGAATGACCGTATAGTGGGACAGTGCCAAAAGGTGTGGATAAGTGTGCCTCTCATGCCGCAACCTCTCCAACACATGGGTGAGGAGTTTGGATATGCCTGGTGGATGCGATCTGGAGTGTAATACCAGCGCAGCAACATTTTAACACCATTCTCAATATGAGCTGTACATTTAAGTGCTTTGTGTAGTAAGGATGTGGCCTTACCCCAGGTTTTGAGGGATATTGTCTGGCCTAAGTCTCTTTCCCAGAGTCTATAAGTGTAGAAGTTTTGGGGTAAGGAGCATGATGTCATGTGGGAGTATAGGGAACGGATTCCCTTCATGGGACGTGTGATTAGCTTGTTTAGATATGCATCCTTTCTATTGGAAATCTTGGCAAGTTTATCTATATAGTGTTTCAGTCTGAGATACGTGAATATTGCGGCATCTGGTATCTTAAAACGTTTCTGAAGTTCAGCAAATGGTAGAACTTTGCTAGATTCCATGATTTGAGCCACTGTCTGTATTCCCGCATTTCTCCAGTGATGAAGATTCAGCTCTGGGATTGTATATTCCACCGTGGCTAACTGTATGTCTGATATGTGGCATATGGTGCTCTGGGGTCGTTCTGTTTTGTGTGCTTCAGACCATATATCTAGGAGAGTGCGCGTTAATGGGAGCAACATTTTAGTATGCGGTGAGTTCCACAAGGAGGCTTCTAATAAATTACTTAAGTTGGTGTTTGCTGCCAATGACTTTTCTATTTGCATCCAAGGTAGAAGTGGGTTGGCTTGGAGCCACTGTGTAGCTTGTTGAAGGATAGTAGCTGCGTGGTAACTTTTAATGTTTGGGACTCCCAACCCCCCTGCTAATTTGTGTTTTTGTAGGATTTTGCTCGTGATACGAGGTTTGTTGCCTTGCCAAATATATGCGGACATGATGCTTTGGGCTTTAATAAAGAATCTGTTTGGGAGAGAAATAGGTAGTGTGCGAAAAAGGTATAAGAGTCTGGGAAGTAGGAGCATTTTAAAAGCCGCTATTCTTCCCACCCAGGAGACTTCTTTGGTAAGCATGGATTTGGATTCCTTGTGCAATGCGTTTAATAAGGTTTCATAATTTTCGGTGTATAATTTAGTAGAAGGGTGGGTAACCTGAATACCTAGATATTGGATAGTGCTGTCCCTCCAATCAAAGGGATATTTATGTTGTAGGTAGTGTAGTGAATCCGGTTTTATGAAGATTGGAAGTGCTTGGGTTTTAGTTGTATTGAGCTTATAGTATGAGATGTTTCCAAATTTTTGAATTATTGAGGTAACTGCTTCTAATGAGTTTTCAGGTTGAGTGAGGCTAAGAAAAATGTCATCTGCGTATAAAGATATGACATGGTTTTTATTTCCTACCTGCACTCCTTGTATGTTGGGAGAAAGTTGTATCGCAATTGCCAGGGGTTCAAGGGCTAAATTAAAGATCAAAGGAGATAGGGGGCACCCTTGTCTCGTGCCGTTTGTTATTGAGAATGGTTCCGAAACGGTACCATTGGTGAAAACCATGGCTGATGGGTCCGAGTATAGATTCTTAATTGCTTCCAAGAAGCTGCCTCTCATGCCCATTCTGTTGAGTACGGAGAAGGTATAAGACCAGTGGATACGGTCAAACGCCTTCTCAGCGTCTAATGCTAGGATTAAGGCAGGTGTTTTTCTTTGTTCTATTATATGTACTAAGTCGATAATTTTCCTTGTGTTGTCTGATGCTTGTCTCTTTTTTATGAACCCCATTTGATTGTCGCTAATTAGGTCGGGAAGAAAGTTCATTAAACGGTGTGCTAGAATTTTAGCATAAATTTTAGTGTCAATATTTAAGAGGGATATTGGTCTAAAATTTTGAGGGCAATCTGGTGGTTTCCCTGGTTTGGGAATTGTGACAATTAAAGCTTCCTGGTTTTCTCTCGGGAAGATCCCATTATTAATCATATAGTTGAAGGCCTTGGTCATATATTCAGAGATAGTTATAACATGTAATTTATAATATTCCCCTATAATTCCATCTGGTCCTGGGGCTTTATGTGAAGGTAATTCCCTAAGAGCTTTGGACACTTCTTCTATGGAAATTGGTTTATTTAGAGAAGTTATTTGAGGTTCAGAAAGGGCTGTGATCTTGAGTTCCTTTAGGAACGTGTCGATTTCCTGCTGGGATGGTTGGTATGTAAAGGGGTCGTTCTGAAGGTTATAAAGATTTTCGTAATATTCTTTGAATCTGTTAGCTATGTCTTTGGGTGATACTAATTTCCCCTTTTTGTCAGCAGTGTATATATAAGGAATTTTCGCTTTAAGGTGTTTCGCTTTGAATTTGTTTGCCAAGAGTTTTCCCGCTTTGTCGCCCTGAGCATAGTACTGTGCTCCTGATTTTTGGAGCCTTCTTTCATAAACGTGTAGTAATAAGAGTCTCAATTGTTCCCGTTTTTTACTTAACAATATTGCTATATCGGGTGAGGGGGAGTTTTTGTTAATTATTTCTAGCCTGTTAATCTCCTGAATGATATAATCAGCCTCCCTTGCCCTTTGTCTTTTGTCTCTTATCCCCAGTTTGATGAATGTACCTCTCATGTACATCTTATGTGCGTTCCATAGTAATATGGGGTCGGACACTGCCGGTTCATTGAACCTAAAGTACTCTTTTAGATCTCTCTCGAAAATATGTTTATATTTTGGGTGGTTTAGTAGGTATTCATTACACCGCCATATGTATGAAGGGGCTTGGTCTATGGAATCTGAGATGGAGAGTGTTATAGCCGCGTGGTCAGACCACGTAATATTTCCAATTGTGGATTCTGTAGTCCTAACTAGCAGGTTTCTACTGATTAAAAATAAGTCTATTCTAGTGTAAGAGTTATGGACTGTGGAATGGAAGGTGTAGTCCCTCTCAGTGCTATGTTGCGCTCTCCAAATGTCGTAAAGGTCTGATCGTCCTATATCATAGAGTAGGCTCTGAGGTATCCTCAGGGGAGTCGATGAGCAGTCCATGGTCGGATCGGGTGTCATGTTGAAATCCCCTCCTACAATGACTTCCCCCTGGGCTTGTTTCCTTAAAAGTCTCTGTATTTTGCGAAAGAAATGTAATTGTCGCTTGTTTGGCGCGTATACATTAACTAGGGTGAATATCTCATTGTTGATATTGCAAACTAGAAGAATGAATCTACCTAAAGTGTCTTTTATTACCTTATTCTCCTGGTATGATAGTGAATTTCTTATTGCTATCGCTACTCCTCTACATTTGGTGTGAAAGTGAGAATGATATATGTGTGGGTATCTAGGATTTTGAAACCTGTGGGCGTCTTTTTCTAACAGATGAGTCTCTTGGACAAATATTATATCACAACTCTGTTTACTCGAATCCTGCCATATCTGGGATCTCTTAAATGGGTTGTTTAGCCCTTTCGCATTCATTGAAAGAATTTTCACTACCATGTTACTTTAGTATCAAATGCTAATCCAATGACCCTGTGTGAGTGTTGCCTGTGATCCCTATACTGTATACTAAACACATATCTGGAGTTATTGGTATAATCATATTTGTCATTAGAGCCTGTTAGAACAACAAAAACAAACAAACATTTTGGGCCCCAAAATTGTGTGCCCATAAACGGATCTTGCAGCACAGTGCCGCTCAAGAGGGGGTGTAAATAATAGTTCAGGTATATAGTTACCAGTCCTATGGAATTAAGGTCGACCTATTCTGGATTGGTCCGCACCAAGTTTCATCTGTGCTTCTTTGAATGGGACCCAACCGTGTGCCAATCTTCTGTGACGGTTGATGGTGTATTTTTGTCGCGAATGGAGGTGTCCAGTATGGGAATGTTCCATTTCTTTAGTAATGCTGCTCCTTCTTCCATTGATCTAATTACTGAGGTGAATCCATTGCGGGAGATCAGCAGCTTTGTGGGAAAACCCCACTTGTACTGAATTTGATGCTTCCTGAGAGTGGTGGTAATCGGTACCAGCTGTCTTCTTAATCGAAGTGTTGCAGCGGATAGATCAATATAAATAGATATGTTTTGAAACGGGCTGGGGAGAGATCCTTGCTTCCTGGTTTCAGACATTAGGCGTTCTTTAGTTGTGAAAAAGTGGACTCGCGCCAAAACATCCCTTGGTATATCCTCGCTTAAATGTTGTGGTCGCGGGAGTCTATGTGCCCGATCAATTTTCATATCTTGTTCTTTGCAATCCGGCAGTACTTTTTTAATCAATCTTTGAATGTATGGGGTTAATTCTGGTTGTAAAACAGTTTCTGGGATACCCCGAAATTTCACGTTGTTTCGGCGCGACCGATCTTCCAGATCCGCCATTTTAGCTTGTATTTGCCGGACTTCTTCGTCTAGTTTGTAGTGATCGTCTATTAATTCATTATGGGACTTTATCACCTCCCCCATTTTCTCCTCTACCCGGTGGATTCTGCCTCCCAGAGTGTTTACTTCTTCCTTAATGGGTGTCAGCATTTTATTAATGTCTACTTGAAATGCTTGTCTCCATGCGCTGAGCATGTTTTTCATATAAGATTCAGTGAGAGTTTTATTAGAGGCAGGGAGCTTATCAAAGGCGTCCTGAGTAGCATTGGAAGCGCATTCTTGGAAGGAGCCTTCCTCGCTGGGACTCTCATGTTCAGGAGATAGCCTAGGCCTCTGCTTCTCTGGGCTGCGTTCGGATGGCGAGCCCAGCGGCGGCCATATTGCCTCGTTTGAGATACTCAGCGCTGCGTTCCTCATACCTGTCTCTGCTGGATCTACCTCTGCGTTGTGCTTGGCGATCGGGGAAGCGGGAGCTGAGCAGGATCGTCTGCTGGAAGCAGGTACCTTTGGTCTGGCGCTGTCTCCTGGTAGGTATTGGGGTTTTGACATCCTCGTGTGCAGACGTTCAGCGCCATCTTGATTTTGCTCCGTCTCCGCCAAAAGGTAAAAATCCATAATTTTTTGGGGTTTTGAGGGGTTCCCCCTTTTCTTGGTAGTGTTCTTATGCTTCGGAGCAGAATTCATGTTTTGGCAGTTGGGTCTCTGCTTAGGTAAGTCGCTGGAGTATTACCCTGGTGCCGGAGCTAACACTTCATGCGTCCGTGCAGACAGGCAGCCAAGCCACGCCCCCCCAGGATCACTTTTTGATCCTTTTTTGTATATTGGTACCACATTTGCTATGCGCCAGTCCTGTGGAACATAACCAGTCCTCAGTGAATCTTCAAATATTAAAAATAACGGTCTGTCTATCACGGTACATAGTTCATGCAGAACCCGGGAATGTATGCCATCTGGCCCCAGTGATTTATCTATCTTAGTGGTTGCGAGGCTGCGCCGTACCTCTTCCTGGGTTAAACTGTTGACATTCCAAAAAGAATTTACATTATTCCTGATTGTGTCTTCCACCAGGCGATTTTCCTGGGTAAAGTCAGTTGAGAAGGCGACATTCAGTAGATTGGATCTTTTCTTATCTCCTTCCACCATGACCCCCATGTTATTTCTAAGGGGACCCACATTCTCTGTTTTTAGTTTCTTATCATTTACACTCACCGGCCACTTTATTAGGTACACCTGTCCAACTGCTCGTTAACACTTAATTTCTAATCAGCCAATCACATGGCGGCAACTCAGTGCATTTAGGCATGTAGACATGGTCAAGACAATATCCTTCAGTTCAAACCGAGCATCAGTATGGGGAAGAAAGGTGATTTGAGTGCCTTTGAACATGGCATGGTGCCAGAAGGGCTGTGAGTATTTCACTGCTGATCTACAACCATCTCTAGGGTTTACAGAGAATGGTCCGAAAAAGAAAAAACATCCAGTGAGCGGCAGTTCTGTGGGCGGAAATGCCTTGTTGATGCCAGAGGTCAGAGGAGAATGGGCAGACTGGTTCGAGCTGATAGAAAGGCAACAGTGACTCAAATCGCCACCCGTTACAACCAAGGTAGGCAGAAGAGCATCTCTGAACGCACAGTACGTCGAACTTTGAGGCAGACGGGTTACAGCAGTAGAAGACCACACCGGGTGCCACTCGTTTCAGCTAAGAACAGGAAACTGAGGCTACAATTTGCACAAGCTCATCGAAATTGGACAGTAGAAGATTGGAAAAACATTGCCTGGTCTGATGAGTCTCGATTTCTGCTGCGACATTCGGATGGTAGGGTCAGAATTTGGCGTCAACAACATGAAAGCATGGATCCATCCTGCCTTGTATCAACGGTTCAGGCTGGTGGTGGTGGTGTCATGGTGTGGGGAATATTTTCTTGGCACTCTTTGGGCCCCTTGGTACCAATTGAGCATCGTTGCAATGCCAGAGCCTACCTGAGTATTGTTGCTGACCATGTCCATCCCTTTATGACCACAATGTACCCAACATCTGATGGCTACTTTCAGCAGGATAATGCACCATGTCATAAAGCTGGAATCATCTCAGACTGGAGATGACAATGAGTTCACTGTACTCAAATGGCCTCCACAGTCACCAGATCTCAATCCAATAGAGCATCTTTGGGATGTGGTGGAACGGGAGATTCGCATCATGGATGTGCAGCTGACAAATCTGCGGCAACTGTGTAATGCCATCATGTCAATATGGACCAAAATCTCTGAGGAATGCTTCCAGCACCTTGTTGAATCTATGCCACAAAGAATTGAGGCAGTTCTGAAGGCAAAAGGGGGTCCAACCCGTTACTAGCATGGTGTACCTAATAAAGTGGCCGGTGAGTGTATATACTTGAAAAATAGTTTGGGATTATTTTTGCTCTCCCTGGCAATATTTCTCTCAGTCTCTATTTTTGGTGCCTTTATCTGCTTTTTACAGGATTTATTTTTCTCTCTATAATCCTGTAATGCCTCATCGCTACCTTCACGTTTAAGCACCTTAAACGCCTTATCATTCTCGCTTATTGCTTTCCTTACAAGACTAGTTAGCCACATTGGCTTTTTCTTGTTCCTCTTATGCTTTTCCCCATAATGTATGTGTTTCTCACAGGACTTTTTCAGAATATATGAGAAAAAGTCCCATATTTGGGGGGGGGGGGGGCTTTTGTCTTTGAGAACATTATCCCAGTCTATGCCTTTAAGGTCTTACCTTAGTTGCTGAAAATTTGCCCTCCTGAAGTTTAGAGTGTTGGTTGCCCCTTCCCTAACGCTCTTAGTAAAGCATAATACAAAATCAATGATATTATGATCACTATTACCCAGGTTCCCCCCAACCTGTAGTTTTGATACCCTATCAGGTCTGTTGGTTAGGATAAGGTCCAGCAGTGCCCCCCCTCTTGTTGGCTCCAGGACTAGTTGATCATCTTTGTCTATGCCATCATCCTATATCTCATCCTGGTCCACCCCTTTCACTTGGATTGAACTACTGTGTCAAATTCATGGGTGTTCAAGTCCTCCTCATCTTCAACCTGTGCAAGTTTTGCCTCCAAAGATTTCAAGTCTTTTGTCCCTTGGCCAGACAGGTGTTATCAGCATCCAGTCCGGGATGTGTAGGAGCAGAATTACATCATTCATACCCAGGGGCGCACCTGCCATGAGGCGAGTTGAGATTCTCGCCTCAGGGCGCCACATTCACCTGCCCGCCCGCCGGCCCTTACCCATGGCCGCTGCCTCGGCACACATGTACCTGTCTGGAAATCTGCCAGGTGTATCCTTTCACCGGACGGCAACTGAACCCTCCAGCCAGCCGGCAACTCCACCCTCCCTCTGGCCCGCACATACTCCCAGCCGCCGGCATATGCTCCGGCAGGCCGGCACTTACCCACCATATTCACCCGCCTGCATGGCCGCCGGCCGTTACATATACCCTCCCGCCTGCCGGCACATGCACCTGCACCTGCCGGCCCCCGCCCAAAGTCCGCTACGGATTCCCCCACTCCCTGCATACTTTTCCCTGCTCCATCCTGGATTAGCTGCAATAACTGAGCCACTTGTGTGGGTTGCCGAGGCGTTTTAGGGAGGACATACAGGCAACTGGAGGCCACACACAATACTCAGCCTTATTTTGTCTTGTTTTAAGGACATTACGTCAAAGTTGGATCAGTCTGTAGTGTGTTTTTCCACTTTTATTTTGTAGGCGACTCCAAATCCAGGCCTCTATTGGTTAATAAATTTGATTCCCATTGATAATTTTTTTAAATTTTCTTACCAGCACATTCAACTTTGTACACAACATAAAACAAGTATTCAATGAGAATATTTCATTCATTCAGAATTAGGATGTGTTATTTGATTGTTCCCTTTATTTGAGCAGTGTACTTTTGATAAATCTGTGTGAATGGTTTCTCTTAAGCACTGTACGGATAGGCTTTGTGGTTGAGGGTGATACCTTCTTCATAGTTCTTTGAGGCAAGAAATATAATTTTTGTCCAATGCCATGTCCAAGGCTGAAATCAGTTGTTAAATTGACCCCTAGTTCAGATCAGGAATTTGGAGGCAATTTTTCATTCCCCGGCATTGCATTACAGCACCAGGGCAACCTTTCAGTTTAAGTGTACATTTTTTTCAACCAATAACTTATCCGTTACTTTATAATCGTAAACACTTATATACCTGTATATCACATGTAAAATGTTTTAGTTCATCTCAACACCTTTTTCTTGGTGCATTCTTATTTATGTGAACATCAATGGGGAAGATTTAGCAGGGCTTCTATGCCAGAAACCTGGCATAGTAGCCCTGAATAGTGATTATCATGCCCTTTACCCCTTCAATAGTGATTATTATGCCCTTTACGCCACCTCCACACCAAAGGGGCTGGAGGGTTGTGAAGGGGGGGGGGGGGGGGTTTGTGTTCTCCGCAGGATGTTCCTGCCCTGCACACTCACTGCATCTGGTGAACTTTTATAAGTGTAAGTTCGCCTGCTGCACATATAGGAGCCTCTTAATGTATCTGGATTTCCTATGATAAATCTCCCCCAATGAGTGTATATTCCCATTGTTTTCAATGTAAGTCCATTGGCTTTCTAGTTCCCCAATATTCACCTTGGTGGGGGGGATTGTCTAAGCAGACAATGCATAAAATTCTACAATTGTCATTAAACTATGTACTGAGTGACTCAAACAGCAAACAACTATAATTGTGAAGAACACAGCTATACAAGCAACTATACAAGAGTGGAAGTAACACGGCTCCATGTTATTTTGTTGTTTAGTCCAATTGTTTGACCAACCTGTATCTGAATGCAGATTATATAGCTCTTTGTTAAAAACTAACCAGCACTAAGTTGTTTGTACTGTGCAAACAGCAGGTCCAGTGCAATACCTGATAGTGCCGAGTTGTGATGTCACTTTTCAACTGAGGCGCTGAACGTAATATCAGACAAGCGCCCTTTGTGCAAAGATTCTTATCTTTTTACCATGTTTGCATAGTATTTCCAGGGTGTGCACAGTTGTAAATAGTAGGTTCACAGGTAACATAGTAACGCCACCATTATTGTTGTTTTCTTTAAAAGCAGAGAAGTGATATTCTATTCTACCACATGTAACATCTTTTCCAGATTTATTGATTCTTAAGCAACTTGATAGATAAATAAGATATACAAATAGTATGATATTTAAATAATTAATTGGCATTTTAATGCATGAAATAAGTTTTTAATCCCATAGAAAAACACAATGTAATATTTGGTACAGAAACAAAGTAGAAGTGAAATGTTTCCTGTATTTCTTGACCAAGTTTGCACACAGTGCAGCAGGGATTTTGGCCCAGTCCTCCATACAGATCTTCTCCAGATCTTTCAGAGGTTGTTGCTGGGCAAGATTGGGTTCAGGTCTGGAGACTGACTAGACCACTCCAAGACCTTGAAATGATTCATACAATGGGTCACTGTCATACTGCAACATCCAATAACGACAACTTCAATTATTTTACTGAGAGGAGGATCTTGTGATACATGGCTCCATCCATCATCCCTTTAATACAGTGCAGTGGTCCTGTCTCTTTTGTGGAAAACCAAAAGTATGATGTTTCCACCGCCATGCTTCACATTTGGGAAGGTGTTCTTAGGATTGTACTTATCCTTCCTCCAAAACCAGCAAGTGGAATGGATGCTAAAAAACTCTATTTTGGTCTCATCTTACCACATGACCTTCTCCCATGCCTCCTTTAGATCATCTTGATAGTCGGTGGGGAACTTCAAACTGACCTGGACATGCACTGGCATTAGCAGGGGGACCTTGCAAGCCCTGATGGCGTGGTGTGTTACCACACCACGCTGAAAAACCACTCGAGTCTATGAAAAAAAAACCCCTCTCTACTCACCTTTCTTCAGCTCTGGCTTGGTCTCCGGGCCCCCGCATGTCAGCCACTTGCCGACATCATAGTGTGTGCGCCACCATCAGAACACACTACGCTGTCAGGAAGCAGCTGACATCATGGTATATGCGACGGCACTGCTATATACTGGGGGGGCAGGCACTGGCTATATATATATATATATACATATACACACATACATACATATATATATGTACATACATACACACACAAGGGGGGAAGGCACTGTATATATACTGGGGGGCAGGCACTGGCTATATACTAAGGGGGCAAGCACTGGCTATATATGAGGGGGCTTCTGGCTATATACTAGGGGAAGGGGGCTACTGGCTATATACTAGGGGACTGCTGGCTATGTCTTGGGGAGGCTGTGAACAATGCCTTTCCCACCCTGGGCTTATACTCAAGTCAATTGGTTTTCCCAGTTTTTTTGTGTTAAAATTAGGTGCCTCGGCTTATACTCGAGTATATACGATAATTGTGCCAACAGTTGTGGTCTACTTGCCAATCTGCTTGCCTATTGTCCTGTAGCCTAAACCAGCCTTGTGCAGGCCAACAATTTTGTCCCTGGTGTCCTTAGATAGCTCTTTGGTCAGGCCCACGGTGGAGAGGTTGTCGTGTGATGGACTAAGTTTGTGGACAGGTGTCCATTAAACAGGAAAAGTTCAAACAGGTGCGATTAACAAAGGTAATGAGTGTAGATAAGGAGGAGCTTAGGTAATGAGGTCCAAAAAAGCCCAAATTCTTTCTTGGTAGGGGATCAAATAGTTATTTTATTAATAAATCTTAATTATTTAAAAATCATATAATTAGATTTTCTGGATTTTTCTTCTCACAATTGAAGTGTACTTACAATAAAAATTGCAGACCCATCCTTTGCAAAATGGGCCTGAGATCAAATACTTATTTCCACCACTTCATATTCAGCCTAATATTAAAGTGCCTTGTTATAGCTCTACAAATCATGTGCAAATTGGAGAAAACAAAATACCTTACAGTAATCTTAAAGTTGAAAATATGCTAAAACACCTTTACCATGTACACTTAGCTAATGACATACTGGGTCCATTTATTACAAAAACGGCCATGTGCAGACCCTCATTTTGTATAACTCATGACTGCAAACAGATTTATTAATATGTAGATTTCTACTTATAGTCCATAAGAGAGTCTTATGAACTGTTTAGGTATCGTTGCCTGTCAGATTTATTATAATGGCTTAAACTGCTTGATAAATGTAACATATGGGCTGTTAATGCCTGTACTGGATATGCAACTTTTTAGTCATAAGTGCACAAAAGATGCAAATTTGCCAGCTTGTTCCTACATTTTTCCCATTGCACCGAGGGTCTGGAGTGGATATGAACCTAAATTTGTGACTTTTCAAAAACTGAACTTCATTAAAGAGAACCCGTCATGCAAAATAACCCCCTAATCTAAATATATTTTCATAAACTGCCATTAGAAAACATTGCCTCTATCCCTTCATTGTCCCTCTACATGCCTGTAAACCTAAGCAATGAGGTCCTAAAGCTGTATGCAAATGAACTGTAAAATGTCCAATGAGTCATTATCATATTCAAGCTGTCCAGCTTATTCATGAGTGGGAGGCACAGCCACACCCCCAGTGCTTGACTGACAGCCTGTATAATGATGTGATGGCTGCTCCATGTGCTTGCTGGTGGCCACGCCCCCTGCAGCCTGTGTGCGCATGTGTGTGTGTGTGTATGTGAAAGATACAACAGCTCCAGGCTGCAGCCATGTTATAGCAGAACATGTCAGGTACTTGTGCAGCCGATGTCTGTGTCTCTGTGTATTAGGAGTGGGAGCATGGCAGTAGATACACTAACTATGCTTTACTATACATTACACACAGACATGAGCAGGGGGAGGAGAGGGGAGGGGTAACCGGAGTGACATCACTGCCTCTGACCATGTGACCAGCCTCATTTACATAATAAAGAAAAGATGATTTTATAATCATTAATGTATGAATTGACTAGATAAAGGCTGGGATGGGATCCTTGTGAGCTGCTCCAACAGGTAGAGGTGACAGAAATAGTGACACAGACCTGATGACAGGTGTCTTTTAAGCTCTGTAAATCATCTGGATTCACTTGATATATCTGGAGTGAGTTAACTGTAGTAAAAAGTGGAAAGGGGTGTAAAAAGTTGCAAAAAAAAGTCACAATTAAAAAACTGGTATAACTGTAGGTTACACAGCCCCCTAACTGTTTTGGAGCTTCTATGTCATGGCCATGAACACTCAGCAGTAGTGTGATCTTTCTATTACCACGAAAAAGATTACAGAACTCACATATCGCTCTGAATGGGATCAGGTTTCTGGTTTTTGTACTTAAAAACCACACCCAGGCCTGCCTGTGATTGACAGCTACGTATCAGGATCTTTCCTCAGTAGAGCTGGGTGTGAGTTTGAGCTCATTTTGTGTGCAGCTGTGGCCTGAGTGATGGACAGCTGAACCAGTCAGTGCTGAGGGCAGTATCCATCACTATATATTCTGCCCAGTTACTTCAGAGGGGCTGGTCATTTCAGTCTTCTCTTTGCTTTATCTAGTGCTGTTGCTTTGTTTGCTATTCTGTGTATCCGACTTTAGTTTTGCTGTATTGTCCATTCTTTTGCAGTACGATTCTGTACATTTGCCGCCATCTTGGTTTTGACCCGTTTCTGTCCAAGTCTGTGTTTGTCCCTCACAGTGTGACCCTGTGTACCTTCTCTCAGACCAGTGTTTGTAATTGGCTTGACACTTTTCTGTGTACTAGTTTGAACTCGGGTCTATCTATGATTTCCTGCTCCACCATCCAGCAGCTGCCAGACAAAGTAAGTTTTTTTTTCTGCATCATCTTAGTTAGTAATGTTCCTGATAATGGATTCACCCTTGTCAGGGCATTTTTAGGGTTAGGTTGCCAGCATTTACCCCGTCTGATAGCTTGCGTCAAGTCTACTTGTGGATGCGCAGTTGCTGGACTGGTTTGTGATCTTCTGCTTCACTTTAGCCACTGATCTTGGCTCTGGCTTGATATTGAGCACACACTGCTTCTATCTGCATGGTGCTCCTGGGACATTTCACAAATCTATTTTGTTCTACTTAATTGTAATTGTTATATTTAATTACAATTGTTGTTCAAAAAGCTATGCCTCCTCAGCATAAGCCCTCAATATTTGATTTGAAGTGGGCCTATACCAGATCCCAGCAGGAGTCTCTAGACCAGGGGTCAGGAACCTTTTTGGCTGAGAGAGCCGTTAACACACATATTTTAAAATATAATTCTGTGAGAGCCATACAATATGCACATGGCCCCCCAGTAGATAGGTAGCAACAGGACTTCCCCTCTAGTAGATATGTAGTCCCAGTATATGGCCCCCAGTAAATAGGTATTCACAGCACATGCTTCCAGTGGATAGGTAACCCCAGTACATGCACCTAGTAGATAGGTAACAACATCACATGAGCCCCAGTAATAGGTAGCCACAGAACATGCCCCCAGTAAATAGGCAGCCCCAGCACATGTCCCCAGTAGATAGGTAGTCCCAGCACATGCCCCCCAGTACATATGTAGCCACAGCACATGCACCCAAATAGACAGCTAGCCCCAGCACATGCCCCCAAGTGGATAGGCTGCCACAGCACATGCCGCCCAATATATTGATAATCACGGCACATGCCCCCCCCCAGCAGATAAGTAGCCCCAGCACATGCCCCCAGTAGAAAGGTAGCCCCAGCACATGCCCTCAGTAGATAGGTAGCCACAGCACATGCCCAAGGCAGATAGGTAGTCATAGCACATGCACCCAGTAGATAGGTAGTCATAGCACATGCCCCCAGTAGATGGGTAGCCACAGTAAATACCTCCCAGTAGATAGGTAGCCCCATCACATGCCCCCAGGCTCCAGTAGATAGGTAGTCACAGCACATGCCCCCAGTAGATAGGTAGCCCCAGCACATGACCCCAGGCCCCAGTAGATAGGTAGTCACAGCACATGCCTCTCAGTAGATAGATAGTGTCAGCACATACTTTCCCCCAGTAGATAGGTAGTCACAGCAAAACAAAAAAGGGAATATTCACCTACCTGCTCTCCCTTCAACGGTTTCTCATCACTCCCGCGCTCTTCTCTGTGACCCAGGCACTGCTGCCATCGTTGCTTTGGTGCCTGGGTCATAGAGAGGAATGGATGCTGCTCTACTCTATGACACAGGACCGTTCACCTTAAAGGGGTATTCTTGTCTGGGCATTCACATTCTGTTTCATTAATCTGCCATATATAAACATTTCTTCAATTAGATGTTATTAAAAAAAAGTTAATTTCTCATAAATGTAGTCATATGGTTCCTTAGAAACAAAACTATATCCTTGGATACGGCCACCTCTGCTGGAGGTATTGCACAAAGACACAAAGGATGTTTGTATATGAAATGTCCAGGAGTTATTGTATGTCCTACAGCCGTCCTGTGGTAATGATCGTTGAATCCAGGTGGTCAGGCAGGACTCAATAGCGCATGTCTGGCCACCTCTGCCAAAATGTGAGGTGGTCGTATTCGAGGAAGCTATCTCGTTTCTAAGGGACAACATTGCTACATTTATGATAAAATTATCTTCACACAGAAGATAAAAACATTTTTTTTTAATAACATCCAATTGAAGAAATGTTTACATATGGCAAATGAATTAAATTAAATGCAAATGCCCAGATGGGAATACCCCTTTAAGCAATGGTGCAGCGATGGTACCTTGGTCACACAAAGGATGCAGGTAGCGGTAACATCCCTGCCTGCATCTAGTGATCATCGCCGTGTGTGCCTTATATGTACACACTGTCCATCGCTATTAATCAATGATTTGTCTGAGAGCCAGATGCAGCCATAAAAAGAGCCACATATGGCTCCCGAGCCATAGGTTCCCTACCCCTGCTCTAGACAGTGAAATGTATTTTGAATTTTAGGATTCCGAGACTTGAACTCTTCGGGTCAAGTGGCTCCATAATGGATTGGTTCTCCCTGCCAAAAGGAGTGTTTTTTTTAAGACTAAACTGTTGCCTTCAAATTATAAACACACAATTAACCAAAACGCTTTTTTAGAAAAAAAAAAAGAAGCCCATATGAACAAAAAATTCTTTGTTGAAATTTGTGCCATAATGACCAAGCATTTTATTTTCACCTTCCTCTTCCAAGAGCCCCAACTTTCTTTTACTTTGCAATTGTTGCGGCTGTATGAGGGCTATCAAGCTTTGCAATACCACTATTTTTCAAAATTAATATATTTTTGTTAGTTAATAACTGGTACAATGGTGTAATTAAAATAATTACCCCAGAGGTTTACATAGCAGCGAATTCTGTGAGCAAGAATAATTTTTGCCATACACAAAGAATTTAGGGATGTTAAGCAAAACAACGCACCCTGGTATCTCTGCCTCCAAGGTTGCCTGGTCTATGGAACTCCCAACCAGATTGGGAGTGTAAGTGGTAATGGGACAGAAAATCAATGGTCTTAGGCTACATTCACACTGCCGTTGCCCGCCCGTACCGTAGCGGGCAACGGCAGTGCACGGGGAGAGGAGGAGGAGGTGAGCGCAGCTCATCCCCGCCCCTCTCCATAGGAAGTAATGGGGCACGGCGCCGTATTACAGCAAAAGATAGGACAGGTCCTATCTTTTTCCGGGTACGGAGCGGTACGGTGCCGCACGTGTGCCCATTGACGTGTATGGAGGATGTATATCGGCCGTATATACGTCCTCCATACGTTAGTGTGAATGTAGCCTTAGTGGTCCCGATGAAGCAGAACAAGTGACTGACCACAGCTGGTCCTATGATGCAACACGACCTTTGTAGACTGGAACCATGAGGCGAGGCAGGGTATGCTCCCTTCATTTTATTTATCCCAGGAGGTTTTCCAGGGTGCAGCGGATATTGCCTTATGGTTAAAGGACATTTACCACCAGGATGCAGAATTTATGAAAATCAGGCTCATTTGCATAATTGTTAAAGCCTTTTTTTTCTTAAAAACAAGGGCATAAGAAGCTAAAAGAGGAGCAGATCCTGCCATAGGGGCACACACCAGTATGTCAGTGTGCTCAATGTCCTTTAAACTTCAAATGTTACATAAATAGTCAAAAGAAATAAAGAAATCATACCCATGTTCAATAACATGGTTTTACAGACATACGCTGCAATATAAAACTAAAATGATATAAAACATAACATTCTGACTCAGAAGGACTTAAAATGAGTTAAACATAACCTTCAGTCATTGTGCAGGCACAGATCCTAACTAAAGACATTCCATGAAATTAAGTTACATCATCGGCTGTTCAGACATTACACATCCCCGGTGAACCTCACAGCCTAATTTTTTAAGTAGAGCAATTATCTAAAATATTATTTCAATAATATAACATTTATAATGTGGAGCTTAACTTCAGGCTCTGAGCTTCCCTTTACAGAAGACCTACAATAAGAGGTCTCAATAAAGCTGCACTATACTGCAATCCAGAATATTACAGTACAGGTGGTCCCCTATTAAGAATACAAAATTTACAGACGACCCCTAGTTACAAATGTTGGTAATCTGCTGTACTTTACCCCTAGGCTACAATAAACAGCTATAACAGTTATCAGATGTGTCTGCAATGAAGCTTTATTATTAATCCTGATTCTTATGACAATCCAACATTTTGAAAATCCAGTTGTCACAGAGACCAAAAAAATTTTGGCTGGAGCTACAATTATAAAATATACAGTTCCGACTTAAAATTCAATTTAAGAACCAACCTACAGAACCTATCTTGTATGTAATCCGGGGATTGCCTGGATTAATTATCAACATTAATTATCAACATAATTGATAATTAATCCAATGCCAAAACCGAAAAAATTCCAAATGTGGAAAAATTGAAAAAAAACTGCATGTGCGTCAAGTTCTTGTGGGCTAAATTTTTACGTCTTTCACTGTGCGCTCCAAATAACACCTTTACTTTATTCTTTGGTTTGGTACAATCGTGGCGATACCAAATTTATACAGGTTTTATTGGGTTTTAATACATTTTCCAAAAAATTAAACGAATGTGTACGAAAGAGAAAAAAAATTGCCGTCTTCTGACGCTTCTTCATACTTTGGTGTACAGCACTGCGTGAGGTTTCCTTTTTTGCAATGGCAATAACCGTTTCTATATTTTGATAGATCGGGCATTTTGGGATGCGGTGATACCTGATGTGTTTGTGATTTTTACTGTTTATTATGTTTTAAATCAGTTGTAGTGGAAGGGGGGGTGATTTGAATTTTTTATATTTTATTAATTTTTTTAACTTTTTTTTCACTATTTCTTAGACCCTCTAGGGTATTTTAACCCTACATGGTCTGATCGTTCCTAGTATATACTGCAATACAACTGTATTGCAGTATATGGAGTCTTTGCACTGGCTCATAACGAATCTTTCAAAACATTCGATGACGTTCGGGGGAGCGACAATCTCAAGAATGATGGCGGTGGCCATGCGCCGCCCACCGACCGCGGGTGTTATCGATGGGTCTTTGCTGCAAAATGCAGCACGGGCCCATCTCTGTATGAAGAGGGCCCACAGCCCACGAGCACTCTTCATACACCCTTCATAACCCATGCCGCAGAGCGTGAAGGGGTTAATAATAATAATTCTTTCTTTATATAGCGCACACAGATTACGCAGCGCTGCACAGAACTTGCCAAAACAGTCCCTGTCCCCAATGAGGCTTAATCTAATCAACCTACCAGTATGTTTTGTAAACTGTATTCAGACTGTGCAGCTCACTATAGACAAAATTAGGCCGAGCTCACATCTGAGTCTAGACCTCCATTGCTTTTGTCACATACAATAATAACGTTAAAGAAGTTGTCTGACTCTTTTGGATATCGGGCTGGGGAGTTGTAAAAAAAGAAAGCACTCACCTCCTCCAACGCTCCTGATGTCCCGCGCCGCCGCCGCCTCTCCGGTTTGTGCCCATGTTCAACTTCCGCCCACCTGTCCCCCATTCCTAGTGCCACCATATCCAGAAGCTGAACTCATCGGTTAAAAAGTACATTGATTTCATTGGACTTTTAACGGCTCCGTTTATTTGAGACATGTGACGCTTGTATTTAGTTTACAGACGCAATGGAAACACCCAGGGATGGGGCTCGAGACAATCTCAAATGCATGTCGATTGAAACATGCGATGAGTAACCAGAACTAATGTCATGCAAGACACCGGGTGCTGGTTACTGATCGCATGCATTTCACTGCGTCAAGCCTGGCCCTGGGCATTTCAAACACGATCCAAACGTGACTTGTGATCACACCCTGACACAATGTTAAGACCTCTTTCAAATGTTTATGTGATATATGTGATGTCTTATACGTGGCTCCTACCGTGATCCCATGCTGAGGTAACCGTTACCATCGCATTTGCTAAGCGCGATGGAAACACAACGTTACTTTAAAACGTGATCAAGCGGGAAGCATTTGGATTGTGTGAACGCAGCCTCAGATGTTTGTTTGCATCGCATTAACATGCCGTTTACAACACAAGTGTTAACAGCAACCACATCTCGTCTTCTCAGCTGTCATATGTAATTACAATTCAAAGCTCTATGCAAACGCCAGAGAGAACAAAACCTCATACAACTGGTCACTAATGCAAGGTAATGGATAATAAACATTATTTTAACGAAGGACGATTAGCCGAGGTGAGAACTTGGTCTGAATGATCCCTTTCAGGTCAGTGTGTTCAGCAGGCCAGGCCTCACTGGCAGGACAATATACTATGCCTGTCCCTGAGGTGACAATATCAGTAATTGTACAGGGTGGTGTCATGGCGGCCTGTGTTATACACATCACATGGCCGCACCTATGTGACACCAGGAGGGTTCATGTACATTTCTCAGGTGATTTCTGTAAAATAATTGAGGAAAAACGACTGTGAGGGAAATGGATGTGAAGAGACACAAAGCAGTGTCCAGGGCGCAGGCAGCAGGCGCCATTACCCAGCACTCCCTGACTGACAGCCTCCAGCACAGACGGCGCAGCCTTCCCGCCCAGACGCGCCTCCTCCCTCTCCCGCACTGCTGCACCCGCTGACGTCACTGCGGTTACTATGGTGACACTGAGCTCACCCCCACCCGGCGGCCGCTGCTCCCGCGTTGAGAGGCGGCTGAGGAGAGGGGAGGGGCTTGTAGGAAGCGGAAGTGGCGGCCAGAACGGAAGTAGAACGGCATTGAGTCTGCAGAGGGGACAGTGAGGAAGCTGAGCTCGCTCGGATTTACATCAGCACGTTATCACCGGACAGCGATCCTCAGGTGCGGGGGCGGCCGGGGAGGAGGGGAAGGGCGCGGCGCGGCGCGGGCTTCCGGTGAGCGCAGTCAGGGCTCCCGGGGAGTCGCTGGAGAGAAGGGCGGGGATGGCGGCGGCGGCGGCGGCCTGCTGCTCCCCGTCTCCTCCAGCCCAGCTCCGTCATCCGCGGGCACTGCCGCCCGCCCTGTCATTGTCACGGCGAGGAGGGAGCGGAGCCGTGCGCCATGTCTGTCACCACAGCCATCAGCTGGGCCCCTGGGAAGCCATTGCCTCATGCGGCCTGTGATGTGCTGCAGGGGGCGAGCCCTATCCTGGTAGTAATGCACCCAGCCCCAGTCACACGGGGAAACGCGCAGAGCCTATTGTTAGGAGATGAGCATTACCTCTGCATCACAGGCCTCAGGATGTCACATCCATTCATTACAATAGCGTCTATTTCAGAGCTGCAATGCCAAGCGCAAATACTTGCCCAGCTGATCACACAGCCCCCCCCCATGGAGACTTCAGATGATATTTGTATACATCATTCTGATCTTATTGAAATTTATAAGTGAATGTCAAGTATAGAAATCAGTTTCAGGTTCCCTGTTAAGGATAATCTCAGGTTAACCCATTTTCTTCCAGCTAGAGCATAAAATTGATGCAAGAAGGGCCCATCACAGCCTTGCACTACACACACTACCTGTTCATTTCAGTGATATGCCTGCAATACTTCACCTCACCTGTGGTGGCGCTACAGGGGATTTAGTCGTTTTTTTTTAACAGATTATGTTGAGTCCCGTTAGCATGATGAAGTTTCACATCACAGGTCACATTTTTAATGGCATACAGAATTTTTGTCCACATTTTGACCCAGGATCTCCCTCACTTACCCATAGCAGGGAACCTTTGCTACTACACCTTGGGTCCATATTAGTGATGTGACTTTAGGAGTTTGATTTATTCCCAAATTAAATCTCTAATACCATAAAATGGAATGTATGGAAACTACAACTTATTCCACAAAAAACAAGACCTCCATGTGATTGAATTAATGCACAAGTAAAAAGGTTGTGTTTTTTTTTTTTTTTTTTTTGCAGTGACAAGGGAAAAAGGGAAAAAAAAATCTAATTATGTTGTTATCCTGTAAGAATGTAGACTGCCTCTGCTTACATGCAATTTTAGGACCCATAAACCTTTATGCTATGCTCTCCTTTATGGCTGTGTATTACACGGTCACACGTTTTAATGGCTTCCATGCTAAACTATCTGGCAGGTTCCCCATGCAAAATTGGTTATATTGTTGGCGACCTAATAGTGGGTCACTGGCTTATTTCACTACATGGGTTATCTGGGTGCTAACCCACTGGGTGCTACATTTAAATAAATAAATAAATAAAAAAAACCTCTACCTTGCATAATAGTTTCTGCAGGTTTTGGGTGTCTATTGCAGCTGCAGGTTCTTCCACTACTTTCAGTCTTAATGCAATTGATAAAACCCAGACCCAGTTTTGAAATTTTGAACTATGGCTATTTTCAGCCCGGGAACCAACCTAAGTGTCCCCTGTTCACCCTCTCCAAGTTTAGTGCCGCCAAAGTAAAGGTTGCTGAGCTGCGATACCAGTTAAAACCCAACAATCCTGTATTTTTAATGATATTTTTAACCTATGATTATTCTGGGATTTGAATATTGATCACCTGTCCTTCGGTTAGATGATCAATACCAGATGGCCAGGAGGTCCATACCCTGCACCCCCTGCTAGTCATCTGTTATAAGAGATGGCAGCTTTCAGATAAGTTCTGATATCCCTTCACACAGTGCTTTACATATTTTGGTGTCTGTTCCGGGTGTGGCTCTTGCCCCATTTATTTGAACAGCCAATCTGCATTCTGCATATAGATAATCTCTCAGATCCAGTGTCCGATGTATATCTTCTGCGCATTTACTATTCAGTACCATCTGCAGGAAGATGGCCATGGTGATGCTCAACTGTATCATGACCCCTATTATCGTACACCTCTCCAATAATGGCAGCCTCCAGGCACATTTGTGTACATGGATGTGACCAGTATTTACAGCTTTTTCTGCATGTTCCTTCACTGCTGGCAATGATGGCTTATTGAATTGGTCCACAGTGTCCTCTCTGACTGTCCCATCCTTTATGCTGAGGAGCTGGGATCAGATGACTGCTGCTTGTCAACAGTAAATCCTCTCAGGGCCATTCCTGTTAATTACATGTCATCCACACTGTACAAATCCATGGTCGGAAATGATCACATCCACTCACATAACTATACCAGAGGGGACTGGAAGTATGATTTTTAGATACAATAAAATAATTAGAAAATAAATGAATAAAATCTTGACTAATCTCCACATATGTCCGATTTTCACGGAAGAATCACAGAGCCGAGGATGGGACACCCCATGGAAAAGCAGCATGGATAAAGTTATGCAAGGAAGTAGGGACTCGTGCCCTGTGGTTGGTTGCATGCCACCAGTATTGGGCTGGAGCCACATGATGGCATGGTCATGAATCCCATTGTGTGGCTGTAGCTTTGTCATCTTGTCATCCTTTACTTATGCAAGTGAATGCATTGTAGAGGATTCTGTGACCTCAATTAGCAGTCCCAAAATTTTCTTTGGCATGCGGATTATCTGGTCATACTTGATGAGGTAGTTATGTTCAGCTTCTGAATTATGTCAATTGTTGCAGATCTCGCTCAACATACTGTTTGCTGTTGCATTATACAGCAAACCCAACAGATCCCATTGTCTATAATGCACTGTTAGGTTTCCATAATGGGGTCTGTTATGTAAAAGCATGAAATTGCTTTCCCTGCTTTACCATTTTGACAGAAGCTCAGAGCCTTTTCTTTCTAATATTCCCATCCATTGTTATTGTATTATCGGCAATTTTCCACTGTGAAATCCTGAAGGTGGGAGTTCTTGGGTCATTAGTATTTGTCACCAACAGCTATATAGACCCGTGGGTGCCAGCACCTGGTCTCCTCAGTTCTTGGCTCACTGCTGCAGTTCTCCTTTCCGTTACTAGACAGCAGCCGCTACCTAGGACATCACATGGAAAGAAATATTCTGTGGAAAGTTTGCAGAGCGACCCTCACAGGACACACGTTTCTAGTTTCCCTGAAACAAAATATATAAAATGGTTTATGTATTTATTTTTTTTATATATACATAACACGTTTCTGTTAATGTCAAAACATGTTATCTTATTTGTCTCAAAATCAAATGATCCTAAACAGTAATTTGTGATGAAGCTAATACTGCCTATCTAGTGTGTGAGATTGTTTTGTTTTTTTTCCTGCTTTTTCATAAAATCATTGCATTTCTCCCAAGATGGCAAATATATGAAAGCTTTAGGAGCAGAGTAGCTCCCAGTCACGTGGTTTTTCTCTTACCGAGTGTCGGTGCTGCCCCTGGTGGTCAAAAATCAGAAAGCAGCCTCTAAATCTGCAGACAGCAAGCTGAACACCGACCAATGAGACCTAGAAACGTATATTCCCACTATGCTTTAAATGTGTATATATGTCTGGCAGTCTGTGCTCCCAAGAGCAGAATATGGTGTAGGGTAAGATGTGGAGCTAGGCTTATAATAGGAGTGGTACATTTAAGTAAGTTTAGTGCCTGACTCCTAGTTTTGATACCTCTCCCCGTTAGTGTGTGCCCACATAAGGCCATCAATCACTGTGTGCGTGGTCCGCAGGACTCTCGCTATCTCTCCTCGGAGACCTGTCAATATGGTCAGGTTACAATCCACCTGTTTGAGTTTGAATCTCCTTTATCTTTTCAGTAGAATTCAACATGGACAAGTGTGAACTGGTACAGAAGGCCAAGCTGGCTGAACAGGCCGAGCGCTATGACGACATGGCTGCTGCCATGAAAGCCGTGACTGAGCAGGGAAGTGAGCTTTCCAACGAGGAGAGGAACCTGCTTTCTGTCGCCTACAAAAATGTTGTAGGTGCCCGTAGGTCCTCCTGGCGTGTAGTCTCCAGCATTGAGTCGAAGACCGAGGGGAATGACAAGAAGCAGCAGATGTCACGGGAATACCGTGAGAAGATCGAGTCGGAGCTGACTGAAATCTGCACAGATGTTTTGGTAAGATTTGTGGCTATGGTATTAAAATCAGACGGGGGCTTTTAGTGGTGGGAATGAAGGACCAGGACCTTATTATACGACCTGCTGCATATATACAAGTTACTTTTTTTTTTTTTTTTCTTTGAATGGATGGCAAAGAAAAAAAGCTGTGGAGTTGGTACGGCACACTTCTGACGACATACGTACATACATGTTCTTATCAGTTTTACCTCATATAGAGATATATGTATGTGAATGCACACCTGGTTGTCGCCACGTGCAGCGGGATGACTGATGAACCAGCTGAAAAATGACTGGCATCTGTTGCAGCTTTTGCTGTGGTAGGTGACTGAGCGCAACCATTGCCTTGTAAATGTTCAATGTCCCAGAAAAAAATGATCATGCTATAGTTTCACAATCTGCAGCACTTAACATTTTTTCCACATCCTATATATGAGATTTGTAAATCTCATCCACTATGATGCTAGTGCATTACACTAAAGGTTTTCTGTACACAACTAAAACTGAATTTGTTCTTAAATCTGACAATACTAATAGAGCCAGCTGTGATGACCTCATATTGGGACTCTCACCAGATTTTACCTTATTAAACCCAGACTTTTGGTTCTGTAACCGGTGGGCTGGCTGACTGAATGAACCTCCCACTGTGCGTAGCACAAATGCATATGCAACCTTTTTTTTGTGATGCGTTCCTATTTCTCTTTCCCTTACGATGGAAATGTGAAAAAATAGGACGAGCATGATCTATATATATATTATATATTTTAAGTCTTGGTACAAAACAGAACATTGTACAATAAGGCCATTAATGGATGGCCCATTGTAATGAATGGCAAGAGCAAAGCTGCAGGGGCATTTACATGCGGCAAGATTGTTGCCCAGTAGCGCAAACAGCAAAAAAACCTAGGCTAAGAAATTTACAAGCAAGTATTTCTGATTTCACAGCAGACAAGTCCTCGTAGTAATGATTTAGAGGAATTTGCAGCTCTTGCCGCTCCCATTATAAAACTTCTTAGTTGACATATGAATGGGCAAGGAAGAAATGTACATGACATGTGACTGTATTCATTTTCTAGGTTTGTTATCCATGGCCGCCTTTCTTCTAAAATCAACTCTTAAAATTGTGCTAATTAGCCAAAAGGGCTATGACAGATGCTACCAGGGATCCTCCGTGCTGCAGAGTCACCGGCTGTTAGTGTGAAAAGGGCACTTCCCCCTCCTACTGTGTGCTGCAATTTTCTCTGTTGCCATGAGACTTACAGAAATCAGTTGATTGGGGGAAGGGGTGGCTGACAGTCTAGAGTGAAAGCATTGTGGGGCTCCGGTAACACCCTCCAGAGCCCTTCTGGTCATTAGCATAACAAAAGGTTGATTTTAAAAGGAAGAAGGGCATGGATAACAAATATAAGAAGATTACCACAGTCACAGTGCCTAGAATGGTGAGTTTATTATGCTTGATTTTGATGGCAGGGGTATTCCAGATTTTAAAATGGAGGCTATTCCATAAGGCTGGAGTTGTTTTCAACATTGCGTTTACAAAACGCCTGCGCTAACTCAATATTAACGTATGTGTTAGTGCAATGTTAACACAGGTATTTGTTAAAGCATGTTAACACTTGCATTTTGTAAACACAATGTTGACAACTATGTAAATAGGCAAATCTCCTCTAGCTGTTTGAATACGCATGCGTTAGACGCAGCCTTGAAGGGGTAATCCTAGCTGAGGTATTTCTGACATTTCTACAGGATGTCCTACATACATAATAGGTGCCTGTGCAAACTGCGGAGGAGGGTCCACTAACCCCCTTCTCGTGGCTGGGTTCAGCCATTCAGGCTTGTTGGAGCGCCATGATGATACCATAATGATGACAGCACAGCCTCTCGGTTTGTATTGATGGTCTCTCACACTTTGTGGGTTGTAATACTGTCCCCCAGAGCTGGTACCTTGTCTAGCTGATCGTTTGATTCTCCATCTTTATGGTGTATGAGAGCAGAAAGGAGACACACATTTCCTTGCAGAGCTGTCTCACACACTGCGCTTCAACTAAAGGTTGCAAGAAGGGAAAATGTGTGTTTTCTGGAGCGGAGCTTTAATATTTGTATAATATTTATGTATTAATGTGTAAGCCAAGGGCCGACGCCAGCACTGGTCATACCTGGGCAAGTGCCGGGACCCAGAGGTGCTGGGAGGAGGGTGCGGTGGCACATAAGACTGTAGATAAGGAATCCATGGGGATGAGAGGGACTTAATCCATAGTGTGTGTGTGGGGGGGGGGGGGGGGTTGGTATGATAAACTAGGGAATATTTTAGGGAACAGGAGACTGTTTATTTGAGTTTATGAATTTTTAAAGCTGCCATGTGAGTTAACTGCAAAGGGGCCCACTGAGACCTGGAGCCGACCCTGCTTTAACCCACAGCGTCATATAAATTCATACACCGGGCACACATTTGTTATAACATAAATGAAGATCCCTCACTCGGCTATAGGGGAGGGGAGTTTCAGCACCCTGTTCCTTACCGATCAGACCGCTGACATGACAGAGGTTAATTAAATCAATAAGTGCCCTTTCGTTCATAATATGATGTTAAGACATTTCCTGGCAAATGAGTGGTTAAACTGTGCATATTTCGGTTGCTATAGAAATACTTGTGCTCTGCATCTTTTAATAGCGTTTTGCTCGCTATTGGCTGCATCCGACATTAAGGTAGAGCTGCTATGAATCCACAGCAGGGACGTTCTGCTCATTCTCAATGAACATTTCTCTAGATGTTGTCTAAAAATACTCAATTCTGCATCCACCTTGTGGTTTCTAATGTACCCGACTCCTGATGATTATACCTTTTATACTGCTCTTGTGCCTATTTCTGGAGGGGAACGTCCCTTGGACTTTGCTGTAGTTAAAAAGAGATTCCACCTCTTGGGCCAGTTTCATGTGACAATTGTTTCACTAGGGCTTCTGTGACAAATTCTTCTTATTGAGCCTTAAAGGGAACCTGTCATCAGAGCCTTTATATTTAATTTTTTTTTTAAATTTCCCTTATCCCCATAGACATTAATCATATCCCCCAACAGTTTTTTTAGAACAGTCGGCACCTTCTTCCGCACAGTGCAGATGGTGGAGAGGGCTGGACCGTCTTTGCTATTTGTGCATGCGCCTGCATCATTTGGTTATTGAACTTGGTAAGTGACTCGCTATGGAGCATGTGCATATAGCAGTGGAGAGGGTCCAGCAGCCTCCACTCTATCTGCGCCTTGCAGAAGAAGGTGCTGGCCACGCAAGTGGGAGTCCTGTTTGCTACAGTCAGCAAGTACATGGGCGAGGATGGTGGGTGCACCAGAGAAACTTCTGCTTGTTCAAACCACGCCCTGGGGACACAGGCAACATGCTAGTAGGGAGCCAGGTAAAACTGTGATCTAATTTATCTTTTTAACAATAAATACCAGAAATTTTATAAAAGCTGTTAAGAACCATGATGATTAATGACTGTAGGGACATGAGAAATTGAGCAAAGTTTTTTTTTATTTTTTTATAAAGGCACTGCCACTGCACCGTGCATTATTCAATGAAGTTATTGGTTTGATGTTGATGTTTTGGAAATTGTTCTGATATCTCCCTTTTGTGATTTGCAATGAACGGATGGAATGACTTACATTACAAGTGGCGAAACGTCATCTCATCTGGAGATTCTGCTTCACACAGAAGTGATTTACATTAGAAGAACTGTAAACGTAACATTTACCAAAACAGAAAAAGCTCTTCCTTCCGTCACAACTGTCTCCTATTAGAATTCCATCTAAAAAATGTATTAAAAATAAATGTCCAGCCTCCATCACAATTGTGTGTGTGTAGTTGCAGTTACAACTGCATTACAATCTGTTTTGAGGTGGTTACGTTAACAAAACTACCCCAAAAAAAACACTTCAAAGCTGATTGCTATGCAGTTTTAACAGTAACGCATGGCTGCACCCTTAGGCTGCATTCACTCATGCTTTTTAAAATGTTAAAATGCGTTTGGCTACTTTGACAGCGTTTTTCTTCATTGCTGGAAGTGTAAGCAGCAGTGTAAACGTTTTCAGTTGCTTACACTTGCAGCAATGAGGACAAACTCTTTAAAAATAGCCAAACGCTTATAACACGCGCGTCCTGGCACACGCATTTTGATACAAGCAACAGCCACAACCTTAAAGAAAAGGTAAAAAAACCTAATAAACTGCCAGTATTTTCTCAATACCACCACACTGGAACATGATCAAAGGGGTATCATTAAAAAAAAAAAAAAAAGGAAAAAAATTCCTAAATGGGTTGTAAAACATTGGGGGGTTGACTCTCTAGATGCCCTTCAGTGTAATTGATCCTGTGACCAGGTATATGAGCAACTTTGAGCTACTTTGCTTGGAAGTAGATAGGGGCACTGGTGCAGTAGCACTGTACACTAATCTGGACTCTGCCTATATCAGATGAGCACTGAGGAGCCGACGTGTCAGACCTCAACCAATCCCCAATTCACGACCCATCTTAAAAATGGGTAAATTGTCAAGAACCCTTGAACCATTTGGGCCTTTTGGACATTTTTAAAATGGAGATGGTTGTTCTTTTTGCAGGACCTGCTGGACAAGTATCTGATTGCCAATGCAACACCACCAGAAAGCAAGGTCTTCTATCTGAAAATGAAAGGAGATTATTACCGGTACCTTTCAGAAGTAGCCAGTGGAGATAAGAAACAAGGTAAGGTTCTGCCTGTCACTTACATTACACCAACACTTGTACTGTGTGTTAATGGTTTTACAGAAGACAAGTAAACTTGAGGGCTATGGTTAAACACAAAGCCAGTTACAACATTTATAGAGGACAATGAGGTCGGTAAAACACCTGTTGCTGGCCGGGAGGGGGCTGGTAAAACTAGCCCCCTCTCGGCCACCAATTGGGTGTTTTTTAGGCTCTCGGACAAGCCCTTTAAGACTGCAAGTACCAGAATGACTTGGAATCAGGAGCCAGAGGGGGCAAGTATAAGTTTGTGGAACACAAATTCGGAAAACCCCGTTAAGCATTGTTGGTGTAGCACCAATTCTGGCATCAGAATCTTGATTCAAATGAGCCCTGTACACTCCCAAACTATTTAAGTGTAAGCTTATTGCTCCCCCTAGTGGCCACTGACAGCAGGATTTTACTGTCACAGTGACCTAGATTATCGCTTCATTCTATTTCTCCCTTCTAGTTTCAGTCCATGGTATTTGAGGCTTAGTGTGAAGTGAAGGGAGAATGGGTAGGTAAACCACTCTGGTTGAAGGTCTGATGGTTTAAAGTGTAAATGAGATGTAGTACATGAATTATTAGGTACTCATGGATTGATAACGGCACAATATGTATTTTTGCAGCTGTGTATTGTCCATAGTGATTGCATGGGTGACCATAGCTGCCATGGATTATGTAAGAAGCATCTAGTTCACCTTTTTTGTATGGGCTATTGGTATAAGAATTGAGTCCAAATGTTTTGCCTTCTGGACCCTTCAGCACATGCTGTATAAAATTACAAAATTATATTATAAAATGATAGGTATTGGTCACTGGCTTCACTGACCCCGCAAATGTCAATCTGCAAGTTTAGTGTTAGAGGTCATCCTTTGCATATGATGCAGAAAAACAAGGTCTCTGTACAAGAACTAGTGATGGCAATCTGGGAGCTCTGGCTGCCATGAACAAACCAGTCCATAAAGTACAAAGCTGTAATCCTCACGCCTACAATTTGCTGGAAATAAACTTGTAACATGGCACCTGGTTCTGAATCTCCAATGGATCCTAAAGATGGCAAAGCCTAAAATTGTGGTCATGACACGGTTTTGTGTTTTTCCCCACATTGACCTGTAAGTCGCTTTCATGCAGAAAATGTGATTGACAGACTTGTTGGTGCATGTGGCAGGCAATACGTGGTTGGGTAACGCCACCTCTTCTCTCTTGCAGGTACTGTAGCCAACTCTCAGCAAGCTTATCAGGATGCTTTTGAAATTAGCAAGAACGAGATGCAGCCAACACACCCTATTCGACTCGGACTGGCCCTAAACTTCTCAGTCTTCTACTACGAAATTCTTAACTCCCCAGAAAAAGCTTGCAGTCTAGCAAAATCAGTAAGTGTCTTTAGACTAGGGCTGGGATCACAGCAGTGTCACCGGTGCCACTATAATGCCCTGTTTATTACATTTGAGAACCAGGGATGGAGTTACTTTTTGGAAAATCTTCCTTTGAACTTTATGCATGAGATTTTATTTGATTTCTGAACACTGCTAATTTAAAAGGTTCATTATTATCCAGTGGATAGCAATCTGATCGGTGGGTGTCTGACATCTTCAAACTCCGCCTTATCGTGATAGCAGGGGTCCCTTCTTCACTAATTGAATGACGCTCCAGGTCAAGCATCGTCACTCATGTTTCCTGCCTATGTGAGTGTCGGGATAGCTGAGTGCTATCCCATGAAGTGCTCCAATGTTCCCATAATATTTAACCCCTTAACTCTTTGTGACTGATATATCGGACGCAGCGCAGATGCTGGCTCAGCATGAGATCTGAGCTTGGCTAGCATTGGAATACACTGGGTGTCAGCTGTAATTAATAGCTGACATACCAGTGTAACACGTTGCAGTGAGCTCTGAATACGGGTGTTAAACCCGTTAAATGCGGAGGTCAGCGTGACCGCTGATCGCTGTCATGGCAGCACTGAGGTCCAATCAGGACCCAAATACTGTCCTCAGGCTAATACCTTGCAATAAATCAGTATTGCAGGGTATTATCATGAACAATAAATCAGATCATTGCTTGTTAATGTCATATGGTGGAACTAATAAAGTAAAAAAAAATATATATATATACATATACATAGCATCACCGTGTCCATAATGATCCTTAAAATTAAAAAAAAACATTATTGAACCTTGCTTGATGAACACAGTAAAAAAAGTTAAAGAGAACCTCTCACCAGGGACCTCATTTTCACTACAGACAGGTTGTAGAAGCCCATTACAGCTGCAGTGCACAAAAAGCCTTGCACCCTGACAAAATCCGGGGGTAGTCATAGGGGTTGGGATTTGGTTTGAATGCATTTCAAAAAACATGTGACTTGTCTGTACTGCAGACTGCCTTCATCTTTGTACTACTGCACAGCTCCCCCCCTGATGTCACCTCACCAGGCTGTAACCTCTGTAAAAGATCAGGAGGGAGGAGCTGTACAGGAGCACAAAGGTGTGGGCTGAGAGCTGAGACAAGTCACATGTTGTTTTTTGTGCATCCAAACAAAGCCCAACCCCTGTGACTACTCCAGGATTTTCAGGATGCAAGGTAAGTTATAACACACAATTATATTGTAATGCAAATGCTTAGAGAAAGCAGAAAGGCATTTTTACAGGTGTAATAGGCATCTGCAACCAGTCTTTAGTGAAAATGAGGTCCATGCTGACAGGTTCCCTTTAAAAACCCACCAAAAATTATTTTTACCTATTTCATCCCAGTGATCAAAAAACATATGTACTCCAGAATGTACTACTGTGCACATGTCCTGCAATCATCCAGCTCCCTAGCTAAAAAGTAAAAATGTTATTCCACTTGGAAGACGGCAATGCAAAAATGCTAGATTTCTTCCCCCCCCCCCCTTTTATTTGGCAAATTTAGTAACATGTAAGAAAAAATATCTAAGTATAACTGTAATCGTATTGACCCATAGAATAAAGATAACATGATTATTAGGCTAAACGGTGAACACCAAAAAAGTAGGAAAAAAATCCAGTACAGAATTGATGCTTTTCTACTCCTGCCCTCAAAATTTCGAAGTTCATAAATTTTCAACAATAGGAGATACCACCCGAAAATGGTAACACTGGAAATTGTCTCATCCCCCAAATAAATGCCGTCACATGGCCCCAATAACGTAAAAGCTAAAATTTTATAGCCTACAAAAGGGGCCAATGAGGAAACTAAAATCCTGGCAGCTACGGGGTGCTCCTTCCCTCCTGCGCCTCGCCATACATGTGATGAAAAACAATCTCATCGCTTTGACAAGTTAACAGTTTGCAAAAGTTGTAACCATATAAAGCGACGCAAATCAGAATACAAAAAAATGGGGCTGAAAATGGCTGCGTCCTAAAGGGGTTAAAGGAGTGGAGTGTCTGTATACATGCTCAGCCTATCACTTCATTCACATAGTGGGAACGAGACCACCTTTGATCAATGGGGTCCCAGCAGTCGCACCCTCGCCAATCAAGCAGGTCACCTATGGCGTTGATAGGAAAGTAATAAAAACACTTGGTGCAACCCCTTAAAGTGGATTTACATTAATGACCTATCCATAGGGTACTGGGGGGCACTGATTGCTATTACTGCAGTTGCTTAGCATTTACACACTGATACAACTGCTGTTCTGCCTTGATACCATCAACGGAGAAAAGGTTTACTTCATCTCTTGGGCTCCCACTAATCTGATATGTGTAATAGTGATTTGTTTCTTTTCAGGCATTTGATGAGGCGATAGCTGAACTGGACACATTGAATGAGGAGTCCTATAAAGACAGCACTCTTATCATGCAGCTACTAAGGGACAATCTTACAGTAAGTATAACCCATGTGTCCTGCCAAGTGGCTTTTGAAGAATGAGGGATACTTTAAATGAAGCTAATCCAACAAGAGATTTTTATATCACAGTACACATCTACACATCTTGTATACATTCTGAGTTTACTTTATATCCTGGTGCTGCAGGGGGTGTATGGAGAGAGCTCACTGGCTAAGTTCTCTACATACACAGGGGGGTGTCAGCTGTATAATACAGATGACACCCATCTGTTGCTGGCAACGGTTTGTTCTGGCAGGTTAATTGCTGTGGTCAAACCTGACTATAGCACCTAATATCGCTGCCGATGGCCACCCCCCAGGTACTCGTAGGCTTGCCATGTATAATGATCTCCAATAGCCTGTGAATGATAACTTATTGGAGATTATCTGTAAAATTGCTAGTTACTGCAAGACAGTAATATTGCAGTATAAAGTATGAACAGTCACACCCAGTAGGGTTAGAGTACCCTAGAGGGTCTAAAATAATAGTAAAAAAAAAAAGTTTTTTTTTTTTTTAACATTGCATGGAATATTCAGTGGCGCCACTAAAAAAGTAGATTTTGTCCCGCAGATTACAAGCCCTCACACATCTCTATAAACAAGAAAGTTATCACTTTTGGAATGAAAGGAGTTAAAAACAAACGCAAAACTACTGTAAGGCTTAATACAAGTGCTAACATTTTGGGGCAGATTTATCAAGTGTGTGAAAGTCAGAATATTTCTCGATGCCCATGGCAACCAATCACAGCTCCCCTTTAAAATATTCATGAGCACTGGTAAAATGAAAGCTGAGTTGTGATTGGTTTCCATGGGCAACTAGAAATATTCTGACTTTCACTGACACTTGACACTTGATAAATCTGCCCCTTTGTGTTTTCGGGGGGATAATTTGGCAGATTAACTTTACCAGTTAGGAGTTTTCGTATACTTGGCGAGAGCCCTGGCAGGTGTAGTTACAGATATGGGTTCTGTTCCAGCTTCAGGAAGCTATAAAAAAATAAACTGGAGAATGAGCAAAGCGGGTTTGTGCCTCTGGCGGTGGGAAGGCTCTTTCGGGCGCACGTATACAGTATTTGCACTGCTAATCTCTAGCACTGACAGGGTTATGATGAAGTGCAATAAATTGTCAAGTGGTTCAAAGATCGCTCTAGTGCTTGTACAGCTGCAAATAGGTTTCTGCCTGGGATTGTGTCTGCTGCGGGAGCCAACCCCTTGCACTAAATTATATGAGCGGGTGTTCGCTTTGATATGTGATTGGTGTGAGCAAGGGGGTGGCTGTGTAGGAAGCAGGGATTGTTGTACATGTCCTAAAGCCACGGATAAGCAAGTCTCTGCATGAGCTGCAGCATCTACTCTACACTTTTGGCCTGTCCCTACTGTTAAATTAAATCTACCATTTGTTTTTATGCATTATGAAGCAAACATACCTTTAGAATGCTATAGCTACACTGATGCAGAAACATGTCTTGTTTAATCCCTGAACCAAGTGGTTTTGCTAAAAAAAATAATTATATAATTCAGGACCTTGGGAAAGCTGGGTCCCCTGGCTGCCGTAGAAAAACGCATTACTTTCACATACACAGGAGCTGCCTGAACTGTCCAGACAGGACTAATCAACCTGAGCTGGGTGACTAGCACAGCAGCTGGGGGGATGGAGCAGCAATTGTTTACTTCTGCTAGTCAGGGACAACACAGTGACATTCCCTGCTTAAGCTGGACATAATTATATCGAGGAGATTGCGGGTGCAGCCATAGGAGCAACTGAGCCTCATTCTCATAATTTTAGAATTTTTTTTTTTTTCCAGCAAAACCACTCGGTTCACGGATTAAACAAGATATGTTTCTCCATAAGTGTATCTACAGCATTCTCAATGTATGTTTGGTTCTCAGCTGATTCATTGAATTATACCTTGTGCAGGACCTGAAGAGAGGAGTGTGACTTGAGGATCTAGGAATACAAAGAGTCATGCTCCTCCCTTCAGGCCCTGCACCATTCATTATTCAATTCATTTAGCTTTGACTGTAGTGTTCCTTTAAGATAATGGTAAACTTTGTAATGTTCTGTATTATAGCCAAGGCCATTTTGGCCAATGAACACATACAAATTGGTTTTCTCTTCCAGGCTTCAGTGATTTCCCCCACTGATTCCTTACTGACCCTTCTTTTCAATAGGCTTTTTCACACTTCTGGTTTTTTTTCCACTTATCCGTGCTCAGTTTAGAACCTGTTCTGTTTTGTGTTCAATGACAACATTGGATCAATAGGAAAAAATTGAAGCAACATTGAAAAGAATGGTTTTCTCTTCCTGGCTCCAGTGATGCTTTACTGACCCAATCTTGTATGTGTCCATAGGCCAAAATGGGTTTACTGAAAAATCACTGAGCTGCAAATCAAAATCTTTGTCACTGCTCGTTGCTGCTAAGATTACAGGAAGTGCAGGGACTGTGGGTTACTCATTAGCATAATCTTAGAAGTAAGGAGGCCACGGGTAACAAATATAAGATGATTACCACAGTCGCAGTGCCTGGACCTAAGTTTACTTGGTTTATCCATGCTTAATTCTGATGGTAGATTTCCTTTAACTCTTTAGACGGTCTTTAGATAATCTCCTTACACATCTAACTCTAGTTATAGAAAGACTTAATCTTTACCCTCATTTCCATGTCTCTGTTGCTGCTTACAGGACTTCATATTTACTGCTCACTACAGGAAAAAGGAGCAGAAAAAAGGCAGAGAAGCTGATTTTCTCAATGAAGTGTTTTGTGAAGTTTTTACCTGTACTATCCATTTACAAAATAAAAATTCTCTTCAGGTTTAGTTATACCCAGTACTTACATCTGAGGTCAAAATTGAAATCTGGCACCATAATTTTGATATGGTCATAACCATTTGTCTCGTTGGCTGGGGGAGGTTTGGGTCTGATCATGTAGATGTTGGTGTTGTGCTATTGTGACCCTTATCCCTGATTTATCTTGTAGCTATGGACTTCAGAACACCAGAGCGAGGAGGCTGACAACGTAGAGGGAGACAACTAACAGCTGCCACGCATCCAATTTTTTTTTCCACTCTCACTCTGTATTGTATACTCCCCTCGTGCGACCAGTAACTAGAATAGTACATCGACTTTCACAACCTCCGTGTAGCAGAATAATTTGTGGATTTAAGGAAAAAAAAAAAAATTTCAGGTGTTTTACCGGACAAATACATTCTAATACTTCTGTATATATGATATATTTGTACTTGTATATCATATATATGATTTAAATATGTAATTATGTCTTTTTTTAACTGAACACTGTGATTATGGGGTTTTGCTAGTAACATTCTAAGTGAGGATTCCACCCTCCCTTCTCCCCCTTCAACATTACTATCTATTTTAGGACAAAAAAAGTCGAAGTACGATTCTGCTGTACCTGTTTTACAGGATGTTGGTGACCATACTGTATCCCCCGGGGTGAATTGGGTTCATAACATGGTGTTTTGTTTCTGTATCAATGATCTATTTTGATTGAGTTAAATATTACATATGGAACTTTAATTTGTAAGCCTGGATATAATAATCAAGATTTTTTTTTTTTTGAATATTTAGTCATGTTGAGTTTTTCTATTAGTGTGATACGCACTTTTTTGCCACTTTGTGTTAAAGGAAAAAAAATATTAAAATTATTATGTCAGGGGCTCAAACTGTAAAGTACAACTATATTGGAAAAGATTGATCGTGGTTTAAAAAAAAAAAAAAAAACGGATTGTAAAAGGAAAAATAATTAGTGTCTGTGTAAGGTCTTCCCATCGTTTCTGTTGTGGAGTAACTTAGAAATCTGGTCATTTTCTTTCTTCCTTGCCATAGTATTTTAACTGTTTACATATAGTTTCTTTTAATGACCGCAGCCCATTCTGCTCATAACTCTTGATGGTTTCTTTCTTTTCTTTTTAGAAAGGTCCTGCTCCATTATATCTCAAAACCTGATTAATAATTCCTTATATATCAAAATCTGATTAATAATATAGCCTGTGGGTGCTTTAAGACGCTAGCCCTTCATACGGTATTACAACGAAGCCACATTAGATGCCTGAAAGGGAATTTAACCGTGACATGGCCTGGTTTCTACAGAAAGGCCTCGCTCCTACTGTGCTCAGTGCCAATCCTGTGCTGAGTTTAATGATTAGGCTGATTTTGCTAGGAAGTCACAGCTTTGGCATGTGGTTGTCCTTAGATGTCAGTCTTCTCAGATCGATCTTCACCTCATGGCCAAATTCCTCTAGTCTGAGGACAGAGAAGGAGCATGGAAATAGTAATGCGCATTTCCTTTCTCTTACTGCCTTATTAATCAGATTTTTTTTTTTTATTATTTCAAAAAAAGAGACCTCTTTAGTCCAATCTCTTTAATGTCTTCACGCCCCACACTTTCTATCTCTTTCACCAAATTTGGGAGTCTTTACAATTTAAGTTGTATATCACCAATATTCTAGGCATTTACGCAGTAAGACGTATATATCTATGACATTGTAATAACGCGCATAGTACTGTATTTAGTTAGTCACTGTTCAGGCTGTCACAGCATCATTCCGACTTTTTACATTCCACCCGGCTGTCTCTTTTTCTCAGTGTCTGTCCGTCTGTCTGCTTCAAGGCAAAAAATAAATAATCCATGCACTGATCTTTCAGTCTCCGAACAAGACGTACAGTTAATACTTGCGCTTTATAAATGCAGTAGTGAATGTGGAACTGAGCCTGTCTGTATATCTGGTAGCTCTTTATTTTTTTATTATTGTTTTGGCTTTGTTTTTACTGACCAGTATTCTGCCTAAGGTTTGCTTCTGTGTTGGTTTAATTACCTAGCACACACGTGGTTGTGAAAAATTTAGTCTAGCGCAAAAAAAAAAAAGAAAACTTAAAAAAAAAAATGGTTATTGATGTACTCAAATTTGTGTATGTATTTTCAACAGTTCTAGTTTCACCCTACACAGAATAATCAGGAACATGTAACAATTCAAGCAAAATAAATAATCCATGTTACCTGTGTGGTTTTTATTTATTTATTTTATTTGGAGAGGGGGGGTTGGGATGTTATGGGTGTGTGATAATGCTGTATGTTCACCGCAATGGAGTTGTGGAAGGTTGTCAAGTTATCTACCGTCAACAGGATAGGGTATAAGATGATTGGTGAGGGTCTAACTGCTGGGACCTCCTAGCAATCTGGAGAATGGGGAGCCTGTTCTCATCAACGGGTAGAGCAGTAGGTTCAGGCACTGTTCACTACTATCGGGATGTCGGAAATTGCTGAGCTATGTCTGACAGTCACAAAGAAGGTGAATGAAGGTGCCGGATATAAGAGTACTGCACTCAGCAATGCCTGACACTCCCATTACGTCAAATAAGAATGGGACCTGTTCTTGTAATTAGTAGGGGTCCCAGCTGTTAGACCAGGGGTAGGGAACCTATGGCTTGGGAGCCATATGTGGCTCTTTCGATGGCTGCATCTGGCTCTCAGACAAATCACTGATTAATAGCAATCGCCAGTGTGTACATGTAAGACAAACACAGCGATGATCACTGGATGCAGGCCGGGATGTTACCACTGCCTGCATCCTTAGTGTGACCCAGGCACCATCGCCGCACCGTTGCTTAGGTGACCGCGCCTGTGTCATAGAGTAGAGCAGCATCCACTCCACTGTATGACCCAGGCCCCATTGCCGAAGCAATGATGGCAGCGGCGCCTGGGTCATAGAGAAGAGCGTTGGAGTGATGAGAAGCCACTGAAAGGAGACAGGTAGGTGAGTATTCCCTTTTTATTTGTTGCGACTACCTATCTACTGGGGGCGGGTATGTGCTGCCACTACCTATCTACTGGGTCCTGGGGGCATGTGATGGGGCTACCTGTCTATTGGGGGATATTTGCTATGACTACCTATCTAACTTGGGCATGTGCTGTGGCTACCTATCTACTGGGAGACATGTGCTCTGGCTACCTATCTACTGGGAGGCATGTGCTGTGGCTACCTATACACTGGGGAGCATGTGCTGTGTCTACCTATACACTGGGGAGCATGTGCTGTGTCTACCTTTCTACTGGGGGGTCATGTGCTGTGACTACCTTTCTACTAAGGGCATTTGCTGGGGCTAACTATCTACTGGAGGAATGTGCTATGACTACCTATCTACTGGGGAGCATGTACTGAGGGTACCTATCTACTGGCAGGCATGTGCTGTGGCTACCTATCTACTGGCAGGCATGTGCTGTGGCTACCTATCTACTGGGGTCAATGTGCTGTGGCTACCTATCTACTGGGGTCAATGTGCTGTGGCTACCTATCTACTGGGGTCAATGTGCTGTTGCTACCTATCTACTGGGGTCAATGTGCTGTTGCTACCTATCTACTGGGGTCAATGTGCTGTTGCTACCTATCTACTGGGGTCAATGTGCTGTTGCTACCTATCTACTGGGGTCAATGTGCTGTTGCTACCTATCTACTGGGGTCAATGTGCTGTTGCTACCTATCTACTGGGGTCAATGTGCTGTTGCTACCTATCTACTGGGGTCAATGTGCTGTGGCTACCTATCTACTGGGGTCAATGTGCTGTGGCTACCTATCTACTGGGGTCAATGTGCTGTGGCTACCTATCTACTGGGGTCAATGTGCTGTGGCTACCTATCTACTGGGGTCAATGTGCTGTGGCTACCTATCTACTGGGGTCAATGTGCTGTGGCTACCTATCTACTGGGGTCAATGTGCTGTGGCTACCTATCTACTGGGGTCAATGTGCTGTGGCTACCTATCTACTGGGGTCAATGTGCTGTGGCTACCTATCTACTGGGGTCAATGTGCTGTGGCTACCTATCTACTGGGGTCAATGTGCTGTGGCTACCTATCTACTGGGGTCAATGTGCTGTGGCTACCTATCTACTGGGGTCAATGTGCTGTGGCTACCTATCTACTGGGGTCAATGTGCTGTGGCTACCTATCTACTGGGGTCAATGTGCTGTGGCTACCTATCTACTGGGGTCAATGTGCTGTGGCTACCTATCTACTGGGGTCAATGTGCTGTGGCTACCTATCTACTGGGGTCAATGTGCTGTGGCTACCTATCTACTGGGGTCAATGTGCTGTGGCTACCTATCTACTGGGGTCAATGTGCTGTGGCTACCTATCTACTGGGGTCAATGTGCTGTGGCTACCTATCTACTGGGGTCAATGTGCTGTGGCTACCTATCTACTGGGGTCAATGTGCTGTGGCTACCTATCTACTGGGGTCAATGTGCTGTGGCTACCTATCTACTGGGGTCAATGTGCTGTGGCTACCTATCTACTGGGGTCAATGTGCTGTGGCTACCTATCTACTGGGGTCAATGTGCTGTGGCTACCTATCTACTGGGGTCAATGTGCTGTGGCTACCTATCTACTGGGGTCAATGTGCTGTGGCTACCTATCTACTGGGGTCAATGTGCTGTGGCTACCTATCTACTACTGGGGTCAATGTGCTGTGGCTACCTATCTACCTACTGGGGTCAATGTGCTGTGGCTACCTATCTACCTACTGGGGTCAATGTGCTGTGGCTACCTATCTACCTACTGGGGTCAATGTGCTGTGGCTACCTATCTACCTACTGGGGTCAATGTGCTGTGGCTACCTATCTACCTACTGGGGTCAATGTGCTGTGGCTACCTATCTACCTACTGGGGTCAATGTGCTGTGGCTACCTATCTACCTACTGGGGTCAATGTGCTGTGGCTACCTATCTACCTACTGGGGTCAATGTGCTGTGGCTACCTATCTACCTACTGGGGTCAATGTGCTGTGGCTACCTATCTACCTACTGGGGTCAATGTGCTGTGGCTACCTATCTACCTACTGGGGTCAATGTGCTGTGGCTACCTATCTACCTACTGGGGTCAATGTGCTGTGGCTACCTATCTACCTACTGGGGTCAATGTGCTGTGGCTACCTATCTACCTACTGGGGTCAATGTGCTGTGGCTACCTATCTACCTACTGGGGTCAATGTGCTGTGGCTACCTATCTACCTACTGGGGTCAATGTGCTGTGGCTACCTATCTACCTACTGGGGTCAATGTGCTGTGGCTACCTATCTACCTACTGGGGTCAATGTGCTGTGGCTACCTATCTACCTACTGGGGTCAATGTGCTGTGGCTACCTATCTACCTACTGGGGTCAATGTGCTGTGGCTACCTATCTACCTACTGGGGTCAATGTGCTGTGGCTACCTATCTACCTACTGGGGTCAATGTGCTGTGGCTACCTATCTACCTACTGGGGTCAATGTGCTGTGGCTACCTATCTACCTACTGGGGTCAATGTGCTGTGGCTACCTATCTACCTACTGGGGTCAATGTGCTGTGGCTACCTATCTACCTACTGGGGTCAATGTGCTGTGGCTACCTATCTACCTACTGGGGTCAATGTGCTGTGGCTACCTATCTACCTACTGGGGTCAATGTGCTGTGGCTACCTATCTACCTACTGGGGTCAATGTGCTGTGGCTACCTATCTACCTACTGGGGTCAATGTGCTGTGGCTACCTATCTACCTACTGGGGTCAATGTGCTGTGGCTACCTATCTACCTACTGGGGTCAATGTGCTGTGGCTACCTATCTACCTACTGGGGTCAATGTGCTGTGGCTACCTATCTACCTACTGGGGTCAATGTGCTGTGGCTACCTATCTACCTACTGGGGTCAATGTGCTGTGGCTACCTATCTACCTACTGGGGTCAATGTGCTGTGGCTACCTATCTACCTACTGGGGTCAATGTGCTGTGGCTACCTATCTACCTACTGGGGTCAATGTGCTGTGGCTACCTATCTACCTACTGGGGTCAATGTGCTGTGGCTACCTATCTACCTACTGGGGTCAATGTGCTGTGGCTACCTATCTACCTACTGGGGTCAATGTGCTGTGGCTACCTATCTACCTACTGGGGTCAATGTGCTGTGGCTACCTATCTACCTACTGGGGTCAATGTGCTGTGGCTACCTATCTACCTACTGGGGTCAATGTGCTGTGGCTACCTATCTACCTACTGGGGTCAATGTGCTGTGGCTACCTATCTACCTACTGGGGTCAATGTGCTGTGGCTACCTATCTACCTACTGGGGTCAATGTGCTGTGGCTACCTATCTACCTACTGGGGTCAATGTGCTGTGGCTACCTATCTACCTACTGGGGTCAATGTGCTGTGGCTACCTATCTACCTACTGGGGTCAATGTGCTGTGGCTACCTATCTACCTACTGGGGTCAATGTGCTGTGGCTACCTATCTACCTACTGGGGTCAATGTGCTGTGGCTACCTATCTACCTACTGGGGTCAATGTGCTGTGGCTACCTATCTACCTACTGGGGTCAATGTGCTGTGGCTACCTATCTACCTACTGGGGTCAATGTGCTGTGGCTACCTATCTACCTACTGGGGTCAATGTGCTGTGGCTACCTATCTACCTACTGGGGTCAATGTGCTGTGGCTACCTATCTACCTACTGGGGTCAATGTGCTGTGGCTACCTATCTACCTACTGGGGTCAATGTGCTGTGGCTACCTATCTACCTACTGGGGTCAATGTGCTGTGGCTACCTATCTACCTACTGGGGTCAATGTGCTGTGGCTACCTATCTACCTACTGGGGTCAATGTGCTGTGGCTACCTATCTACCTACTGGGGTCAATGTGCTGTGGCTACCTATCTACCTACTGGGGTCCATGTGCTGTGGCTACCTATCTACCTACTGGGGTCCATGTGCTGTGGCTACCTATCTACCTACTGGGGTCCATGTGCTGTGGCTACCTATCTACCTACTGGGGTCCATGTGCTGTGGCTACCTATCTACCTACTGGGGTCCATGTGCTGTGGCTACCTATCTACCTACTGGGGTCCATGTGCTGTGGCTACCTATCTACCTACTGGGGTCCATGTGCTGTGGCTACCTATCTACCTACTGGGGTCCATGTGCTGTGGCTACCTATCTACCTACTGGGGTCCATGTGCTGTGGCTACCTATCTACCTACTGGGGTCCATGTGCTGTGGCTACCTATCTACCTACTGGGGTCCATGTGCTGTGGCTACCTATCTACCTACTGGGGTCCATGTGCTGTGGCTACCTATCTACCTACTGGGGTCCATGTGCTGTGGCTACCTATCTACCTACTGGGGTCCATGTGCTGTGGCTACCTATCTACCTACTGGGGTCCATGTGCTGTGGCTACCTATCTACCTACTGGGGTCCATGTGCTGTGGCTACCTATCTACCTACTGGGGTCCATGTGCTGTGGCTACCTATCTACCTACTGGGGTCCATGTGCTGTGGCTACCTATCTACCTACTGGGGTCCATGTGCTGTGGCTACCTATCTACCTACTGGGGTCCATGTGCTGTGGCTACCTATCTACCTACTGGGGTCCATGTGCTGTGGCTACCTATCTACCTACTGGGGTCCATGTGCTGTGGCTACCTATCTACCTACTGGGGTCCATGTGCTGTGGCTACCTATCTACCTACTGGGGTCCATGTGCTGTGGCTACCTATCTACCTACTGGGGTCCATGTGCTGTGGCTACCTATCTACCTACTGGGGTCCATGTGCTGTGGCTACCTATCTACCTACTGGGGTCCATGTGCTGTGGCTACCTATCTACCTACTGGGGTCCATGTGCTGTGGCTACCTATCTACCTACTGGGGTCCATGTGCTGTGGCTACCTATCTACCTACTGGGGTCCATGTGCTGTGGCTACCTATCTACCTACTGGGGTCCATGTGCTGTGGCTACCTATCTACCTACTGGGGTCCATGTGCTGTGGCTACCTATCTACCTACTGGGGTCCATGTGCTGTGGCTACCTATCTACCTACTGGGGTCCATGTGCTGTGGCTACCTATCTACCTACTGGGGTCCATGTGCTGTGGCTACCTATCTACCTACTGGGGTCCATGTGCTGTGGCTACCTATCTACCTACTGGGGTCCATGTGCTGTGGCTACCTATCTACCTACTGGGGTCCATGTGCTGTGGCTACCTATCTACCTACTGGGGTCCATGTGCTGTGGCTACCTATCTACCTACTGGGGTCCATGTGCTGTGGCTACCTATCTACCTACTGGGGTCCATGTGCTGTGGCTACCTATCTACCTACTGGGGTCCATGTGCTGTGGCTACCTATCTACCTACTGGGGTCCATGTGCTGTGGCTACCTATCTACCTACTGGGGTCCATGTGCTGTGGCTACCTATCTACCTACTGGGGTCCATGTGCTGTGGCTACCTATCTACCTACTGGGGTCCATGTGCTGTGGCTACCTATCTACCTACTGGGGTCCATGTGCTGTGGCTACCTATCTACCTACTGGGGTCCATGTGCTGTGGCTACCTATCTACCTACTGGGGTCCATGTGCTGTGGCTACCTATCTACCTACTGGGGTCCATGTGCTGTGGCTACCTATCTACCTACTGGGGTCCATGTGCTGTGGCTACCTATCTACCTACTGGGGTCCATGTGCTGTGGCTACCTATCTACCTACTGGGGTCCATGTGCTGTGGCTACCTATCTACCTACTGGGGTCCATGTGCTGTGGCTACCTATCTACCTACTGGGGTCCATGTGCTGTGGCTACCTATCTACCTACTGGGGTCCATGTGCTGTGGCTACCTATCTACCTACTGGGGTCCATGTGCTGTGGCTACCTATCTACCTACTGGGGTCCATGTGCTGTGGCTACCTATCTACCTACTGGGGTCCATGTGCTGTGGCTACCTATCTACCTACTGGGGTCCATGTGCTGTGGCTACCTATCTACCTACTGGGGTCCATGTGCTGTGGCTACCTATCTACCTACTGGGGTCCATGTGCTGTGGCTACCTATCTACCTACTGGGGTCCATGTGCTGTGGCTACCTATCTACCTACTGGGGTCCATGTGCTGTGGCTACCTATCTACCTACTGGGGTCCATGTGCTGTGGCTACCTATCTACCTACTGGGGTCCATGTGCTGTGGCTACCTATCTACCTACTGGGGTCCATGTGCTGTGGCTACCTATCTACCTACTGGGGTCCATGTGCTGTGGCTACCTATCTACCTACTGGGGTCCATGTGCTGTGGCTACCTAT
>NC_092416.1:146943531-146951031 GCF_040894005.1 Engystomops pustulosus
ATGGATGACACCATGCACAGCCCTGTGCAACGGGAGAGGGCTGCGGTTGCAAACAGATGGGAGAAAAGGCAGACATACATGATGAGCTGCAACAAGTGGCACAGGAGGAGGATGCAAGGCATACAAAGGGAGGGCTCGTCCGGGATTTGAACCCGGGACCTCTCGCACCCTAAGCGAGAATCATACCCCTAGACCAACGAGCCAGCACGCCTTTGTGGAGCAAAGGCTTTTCGCCAACATTCCATCTAGCGCAACCGGCACGCCTTGTGGTTGTTTTGCCGCATTCACGCCAGATGAGCAGCTATACATCTATAATCGCTCGGTAAAAAGGAAGGGCTCGTCCGGGATTTGAACCCGGGACCTCTCGCACCCTAAGCGAGAATCATACCCCTAGACCAACGAGCCAACGTGGAAGCAAAGCCAGAGGCTTTTCTGATGGCTCGGCTGCTCAGGAAAGGCACATTGATTTCAGCCTGCCTTCTAAACGTACATGTCTTGTAAAAAAGGAAAAACCTCATAAAAGGCTTTGGTACCATAAGGAAAAGCAAAGTGGGAAGCGTTCACACTTGCCAGGGCTCGTCGGGGATTTGAACCCGGGACCTCTCGCACCCGAAGCGAGAATCATACCCCTAGACCAACGAGCCGACGGTTTGAGCTCTGTGTGCCACAGGAAAGAGATTCTCGCACTAGAACTCTTGCCATAAGCAAAAGCAGAAGGTCAGGTGTCCTCATAGGAGGGAAAAAAATGGGCTCGTCCGGGATTTGAACCCGGGACCTCTCGCACCCAAAGCGAGAATCATACCCCTAGACCAACGAGCCAAAGACGATGAGGGGAAACTCACTGTGATTGCCTTACTTCTGGTGCTTGGAAGGCTTTGCCAGGCGACACACAGATTGCCTCTTGGACAGCTGCAGCGCAAAGGACAGAGGAGAGCCACTACAGACAGCTTAGGAAAAGGAAGGGCTCGTCCGGGATTTGAACCCGGGACCTCTCGCACCCAAAGCGAGAATCATACCCCTAGACCAACGAGCCGACGTTGGGGGTAAAGTGGCAAAGCCAGATGGATGACACCATGCACAGCCCTGTGCAACGGGAGAGGGCTGCGGTTGCAAACAGATGGGAGAAAAGGCAGACATACATGATGAGCTGCAACAAGTGGCACAGGAGGAGGATGCAAGGCATACAAAGGGAGGGCTCGTCCGGGATTTGAACCCGGGACCTCTCGCACCCTAAGCGAGAATCATACCCCTAGACCAACGAGCCAGCACGCCTTTGTGGAGCAAAGGCTTTTCGCCAACATTCCATCTAGCGCAACCGGCACGCCTTGTGGTTGTTTTGCCGCATTCACGCCAGATGAGCAGCTATACATCTATAATCGCTCGGTAAAAAGGAAGGGCTCGTCCGGGATTTGAACCCGGGACCTCTCGCACCCTAAGCGAGAATCATACCCCTAGACCAACGAGCCAACGTGGAAGCAAAGCCACAGGCTTTTCTGATGGCTCGGCTGCTCAGGAAAGGCACATTGATTTCAGCCTGCCTTCTAAACGTACATGTCTTGTAAAAAAGGAAAAACCTCATAAAAGGCTTTGGTACCTGTCAAGGAAATATTATTCTTGAATGTGTAAGATTTGTTGAACTATTGGGCAATTACAAAGTTTGTAGAAATATATGGCATCCATTGAAGCGTCCAGGCCTCATTTACAACATCCTGGAGATCCTTACAACCTGATAAACTCTGACCTGCAGAATGTTCTCTGGTGACCTCAAAAGCCATTTGGTCACCTCTCCTCTGCACCTACCCCCACCCCTGCATCTAGCAATTTGGAAACAAAGAACTGTTTAAATATTCCTGGACTCTCCCCCCTCATTAACACTTTACCCAATCCTGAATGACCCTCTGGACTAACTAATGAATGGGAGGTTCTGAAATCTGAACCAAACTGTAAAGATATAAAACAATATGAAATCCAGGAATTGGTGTTCACATTTTGGGGGCTGCTTGACAAGCTGAGTGTGTTCCTCATTTAGCCCACCTCCAGGGATCAGGATTTACTTTAAGTTTGTAAGTTTCTGTTATTTTCCTCCCTTTTTATTTTATAACTGTTTTGCCGTGTTGTGTGTCATTTTATAATTCTTTTGTTTTTAATATCTTTTTATGCACTGATCAACTTTTTGTAATTAAAGCTTTTCACTTTAATTTTGGTCCCTGTATGCTCTGCGAACTCATAGCCTTGTGAAGTGTGATTAACTGTGTGACTGCTGGAGTGCTGAGTGTGCATGTCCAGTGGTGTGACAAAGTGACTGCTTGAGAGCAAGAATTGATGTAGAGTGGGATACTTATTGGTCCCAGTATAAATGCAATAAGTGGTGGCAGCGGGTCTGGTTCTGGTGCTGGAGCTGTATGAGGTGTGATTTAGGCTCAACTTGTGTCCTGAGTGAAAGGTGAGCGCAAGTTTGAGTAGGCTAAATTAACCCGTACAGTTGCACCCCACGTCACGTGACGAGGCGGCGGCGTCCTCGCCGTGACAAATTGGTGGCAGCGGTGGGATAAATTCATTTTTGTCAGAGCATTAAGTGTTGGGATTAAGTAACTAACCCCTGCACTTAAGGACTAGTGGAATCCTTGCGAGGAGTACCCTAGTTTTACACGGACCAAATCAGTGCTGTTCTAAGACACACGTGCAAACAGTTCCCCTTCCCCGTTTTTCTTTTCTATCTTTTATTTGGCAAAGGTTGCACTCAGTGATGGCAACCATCTACAAGAGACAGAGCAAGGAGGCTCTAGTCCACCTCTGTGAGCAGAGAGGTATCGACCCGGCTGACAAGTCCAAAGAGCTGCTGGTTTGTGCTTTGATGGAGCAAGATGCCGAGCAAGGATCTGGCACGGCTCAAGGGAGCCAAGATATGGACATTAATCCTGGAAGAGTTTCCCCTGAGGCTACCCACAGCAGGAGCCCTCAGGAAGGCATGGATGTGTCTCTACAAATGGCCCTACAGCAGCTAGGTGAATGTGATCCTAGCCTGCGTCTGCAGCTTATCCTTCAGTTTAATCAGGCGGCCGCAGAGCGTGAGAAGGAGAGAGCGGCCGCAGAGCGTGAGGAGAGAGCGGCCGCAGAGCGTGAGGAGAGAGCGGCCGCAGAGCGTGAGGAGAGAGCAGCCGCAGAGAGAGAGGAGAGAGCAGCCGCAGAGCGCCAGGCTGATAGAGAATTCAGGCTGGAAATGGCGCGTATTGAAAGGGGTATCAATTCTGTGCAACCCCAATCCCAGGATGTAGACCCCAAAAGACCTCGTCAAGAACGTTTTCCAGTACTGGACAAGGATGGGGACTTGGACATTTTTCTGCGGTCTTTTGAGAAGACCTGCAGACAATACCATCTGCCCCGTGAGCAGTGGGCACAGTATTTAAGCCCAGGGTTAAGAGGCAAAGCCCTGGAAGTATTTGCTGACCTTCCTCTTGAGCTTGATGAGGACTATGATGCTATAAAAGCTGCTTTGATTAAAAAGTACAACTTAACTCCAGAGGTGTACCGCAAGAAATTCCGGAGCGTAAAGCGAGGACCAACTGACAGCTATGCAGATACAGTAGGCAACTTACGGACTACCTTTCTACAGTGGACCCGAGGACTTTCTGTCAACAGCCGTGAGGATCTGGAGGATCTCATGATAAAAGATCAATTTCTGCACATTTGTCCTGTGGATGTACGACAGTTTGTTTGTGACAGGGAGCCTAAAACTGCGGATGAAGCTGCGCAGATTGCGGACACCTATGCCGCCAACAGGATGTCAGAACCCCGAAAGGCTGTTGCAAACAGCTGGAATGGAGGTAAGCCGGTGGGGAATTCCCCTTCTTCTGCCTACCAACCACCAGGGCGACCCTTTTCTGGTGCTCCAGGGACTAAAACTGTTATTGACAATCGCAAATGTTTTACCTGTAACCAAGTGGGACATCTTAGTGTTGCATGTCCCAACAGGAAGAATACTCCCCGAACACTGTCTGGATCATCACCCTCTGTTTTATTTGTGGCTGGGAAAGTGGGGAAAAACAATGATAATCTTCAGTCTGTTACCGTGGGCAATAGGGTCACCGTTGGATTAAGAGACACTGGAGCAGAAGTGACCCTTGTACGTCCAGAAATGGTGGACTCAAATGACATTATTCCAGGAAAAACATTGTCTGTAATAGGGGTTGGGGGAGCTAGCCCTGCTGTACCAATGGCCCACGTGTATCTAGACTGGGGGGCAGGAAGGGGTTTGAGGACTGTGGGCGTATCAAACACTATTCCAACTAATGTATTATTAGGCACTGACCTTGGCAGAATGGTATCTCAATATGTTCCTACTAACCCCTTGATAACAATTGAGGAGCACTGCTCTCCTCAAGTAGATTGTAATGAATTTGAGAAATGTAATGATGTGAAGGGAGGGCTAAGATCAGATCCCCCTCAAACTGATATACTAGACTTGCCTGTAGAGGATGCTGGGGAATCTTCATATGTTGCAGCTGTGACTCGCAGTCAAAGTGAATTTAATTCCCAAACTGTGGTGTCCACAGGAGTGGAAGTTGAATCGTGTAACCTTCTGCCTGGGGTTCAGCCAGTACACCCTGAGAATCAAGCCTCTAGCTCTGGTCCAGCGCTTGCATCAAGCCTTGACTTACATACTGATAGTCAGAGCTTTATGCAGGCACTGCAGACAGATACTACATTGGAGAAGTTAAAACTTCTTGCAGGTAAACCTCCTACCGAGTCTGACAAAGAACGGGTGTTCTGGGAAGAAGGAAAGCTCTATATGGAGGGTATTCCCACTGATAAACAAAACTTCTGGGATTGTGAGAAACGCCTAGTTGTTCCCTATCAGTTCAGAGAAAGATTGCTGAAGGTTGCCCATGAAATCCCTCTAGCTGGGCACCTAGGGATACAAAAAACCAAAGCTCGCTTGACACACAATTTTTATTGGCCCAAGATGGGCACTGACATTGCCAATTATTGTCGGTCTTGCACAGTTTGCCAAAGGGTGGGAAAAACTGGGAATATTCATAAGGCTCCACTGATTCCTCTACCAGTAATCGATGAGCCTTTCCAGCGGGTGGCTGTAGATATCATTGGACCCCTTAAAATACCTAGCAGCTCAGGAAAGAAATTTATTCTTACAGTAGTGGACTATGCCACTAGATACCCAGAAGCTGTAGCCCTGTCTTCCATACGTGCAGATAAGGTAGCAGATGCATTATTGACTGTTTTCTCTCGTGTTGGGTTTCCCAGGGAAATGTTGACTGATCAAGGTACACAGTTTATGTCTAATTTAATGCAAAGCCTCTGTAAGAAAATGCAGGTAGAACATCTGGTAGCCACCCCCTATCACCCTCAGACTAATGGTTTGTGTGAACGTTTTAATGGGACCCTGAAACAAATGCTTAAAATGCTCATTGAGACTGTAGGGAGAGACTGGGAGCGGTACCTTCCCCATCTCTTGTTTGCTTACCGGGAAGTACCACAAGCATCCACTGGTTTCTCCCCATTTGAGCTTATTTATGGGAGAAAAGTAAGGGGGCCTCTTGATCTGATTAAGGACACTTGGGAAGGTAACGTAGGGACACAAGGAGTCTCTGTTGTAGAATATGTACTGAGACTCAGGGAGAAGATGCAGACCTTGAGTAACTTAGTGCATGAGAATATGTCCATAACCCAGACCAATCAGAAACTTTGGTATGACCGAAATGCTAGACAGAGAATATATGAAGAAGGTCAGAAGGTCTGGGTGCTGGTTCCCATGTTGCAAAACAAACTACAGGCTGCATGGGAGGGCCCCTATACTATATGCAAACGGTTAAATGATGTTAACTATGTTGTGGCCCTCGATGAGGCAAACAAACGCCAAAAGGTATTTCATGTTAACATGTTAAAAGCACATCATGACAGGGGAGCTTGTGTGATGCCTGTTTGCAGTTTGCCAGAGGAGGGGGAGGGGGATCCCCTATTAGACCTTGTGTCTGAGCCACAAAGCAAATGGTCCCTTGAGACTGCACAATTCAACCCCCAACTCTCCCATACTCAGAAGTGTGAGCTCAGGGAGGTACTCAATGCCTTCACAGATACCTTCACCCAGAAGCCTGGGAGAACTCATCTAGCTATTCACAGGGTGGACACTGGCAATCACCTGCCAATAAGACAATCTGCTTATCGGGTTTCAACTGAGGTCAAATCTAATATGAAGGATCAAATAGAAGAGATGTTGGCCCTGAGCGTGATACAAAAATCTCAGAGTGCATGGGCATCCCCTGTAGTCCTTGTGCCAAAGAAGGACAGAACCACACGGTTCTGTGTGGATTACAGAAAGCTAAACCTAATTACCACATTTGATGCTTACCCCATGCCAAGAATAGATGAATTATTAGATCAGCTGGCTAGTGCTTCCTACCTTACCATTATGGATCTAAGTAGGGGGTACTGGCAAATCCCTATGACAAAGGACGCTCAGGAAAGGTCTGCCTTCATAACTCCCTTTGGGCTGTACGAATTTTTGGTCATGCCATTTGGTATGAAAAATGCCCCTGCCACCTTCCAAAGGTTGGTCAACCAACTCCTGGAGGGACTGGATAGCTTTGCAGTTGCATACCTTGATGACATAGCCATTTTCAGCAACTCATGGGGGGAACACCTGCAACATCTAACACAGGTGCTGGAAAGACTCAAAAGGGCAGGTTTGACTGTCAAACCGGAGAAATGTCAGATAGCAATGTCAGAAGTGCAATATCTGGGACACTGTGTCGGATGTGGGGTGCTACGGCCTGAACCGGGGAAAGTAGATGCCATAACCACATGGCCCACCCCTAGAACTAAGAAACAAGTCATGTCTTTCCTAGGGACAGCCGGCTATTATAGGAAATTTGTGCCAAACTACAGTGCGCTGGCTAAACCCTTGACAGACTTAACCAAGAAAAAACTCCCCCAAATTGTTGCATGGACCAATCAGTGTGAGGAATCATTTTCAGCCTTGAAAGCTGTATTGGCCAGTTCACCTGTTCTCCAGGCCCCAGATTTCACCCGCAGATTTTTGGTACAAACTGACGCCAGCACATACGGACTAGGTGCAGTCCTTAGTCAGGTAAACCCGAAAGGAGAAGAGCACCCAATACTTTACCTAAGTAGGAAACTGTTGCCCCGGGAGGTTGCATATGCCACAATTGAAAAAGAGTGTCTGGCAATTGTGTGGGCTCTGCAAAAACTGCAGCCATATCTGTATGGGCGTAACTTCACTGTGATCACAGATCATAATCCACTTAGCTGGCTTAATAGGGTGGCTGGGGACAATGGGAAGCTGCTCAGATGGAGCCTGGTCTTGCAGCAATATGATTTCACAATTCAACACAAGAAAGGTAGTGAGCATGGGAATGCAGACGGCCTCTCTCGCCAGGGGGAGCCAGAGGTAGAAGTGCGCCAAGAAGATGGCAAGTGAGCCAATCTCCTAGGCCCAATCAAAAAAGGGGAGGTGTCAAGGAA
>NC_092416.1:146991031-146993531 GCF_040894005.1 Engystomops pustulosus
AGGAAAGAGATTCTCGCACTAGAACTCTTGCCATAAGCAAAAGCAGAAGGTCAGGTGTCCTCATAGGAGGGAAAAAAATGGGCTCGTCCGGGATTTGAACCCGGGACCTCTCGCACCCAAAGCGAGAATCATACCCCTAGACCAACGAGCCAAAGACGATGAGGGGAAACTCACTGTGATTGCCTTACTTCTGGTGCTTGGAAGGCTTTGCCAGGCGACACACAGATTGCCTCTTGGACAGCTGCAGCGCAAAGGACAGAGGAGAGCCACTACAGACAGCTTAGGAAAAGGAAGGGCTCGTCCGGGATTTGAACCCGGGACCTCTCGCACCCAAAGCGAGAATCATACCCCTAGACCAACGAGCCGACGTTGGGGGTTAAGTGGCAAAGCCAGATGGATGACACCATGCACAGCCCTGTGCAACGGGAGAGGGCTGCGGTTGCAAACAGATGGGAGAAAAGGCAGACATACATGATGAGCTGCAACAAGTGGCACAGGAGGAGGATGCAAGGCATACAAAGGGAGGGCTCGTCCGGGATTTGAACCCGGGACCTCTCGCACCCTAAGCGAGAATCATACCCCTAGACCAACGAGCCAGCACGCCTTTGTGGAGCAAAGGCTTTTCGCCAACATTCCATCTAGCGCAACCGGCACGCCTTGTGGTTGTTTTGCCGCATTCACGCCAGATGAGCAGCTATACATCTATAATCGCTCGGTAAAAAGGAAGGGCTCGTCCGGGATTTGAACCCGGGACCTCTCGCACCCTAAGCGAGAATCATACCCCTAGACCAACGAGCCAACGTGGAAGCAAAGCCACAGGCTTTTCTGATGGCTCGGCTGCTCAGGAACGGCACATTGATTTCAGCCTGCCTTCTAAACGTACATGTCTTGTAAAAAAGGAAAAACCTCATAAAAGGCTTTGGTACCATAAGGAAAAGCAAAGTGGGAAGCGTTCACACTTGCCAGGGCTCGTCCGGGATTTGAACCCGGGACCTCTCGCACCCGAAGCGAGAATCATACCCCTAGACCAACGAGCCGACGGTTTGAGCTCTGTGTGCCACAGGAAAGAGATTCTCGCACTAGAACTCTTGCCATAAGCAAAAGCAGAAGGTCAGGTGTCCTCATAGGAGGGAAAAAAATGGGCTCGTCCGGGATTTGAACCCGGGACCTCTCGCACCCAAAGCGAGAATCATACCCCTAGACCAACGAGCCAAAGACGATGAGGGGAAACTCACTGTGATTGCCTTACTTCTGGTGCTTGGAAGGCTTTGCCAGGCGACACACAGATTGCCTCTTGGACAGCTGCAGCGCAAAGGACAGAGGAGAGCCACTACAGACAGCTTAGGAAAAGGAAGGGCTCGTCCGGGATTTGAACCCGGGACCTCTCGCACCCAAAGCGAGAATCATACCCCTAGACCAACGAGCCGACGTTGGGGGTAAAGTGGCAAAGCCAGATGGATGACACCATGCACAGCCCTGTGCAACGGGAGAGGGCTGCGGTTGCAAACAGATGGGAGAAAAGGCAGACATACATGATGAGCTGCAACAAGTGGCACAGGAGGAGGATGCAAGGCATACAAAGGGAGGGCTCGTCCGGGATTTGAACCCGGGACCTCTCGCACCCTAAGCGAGAATCATACCCCTAGACCAGTGATGGCAAACCTTTTAGAGGCCGAGTGCCCAAACTACAACAAAGACCCGCTTATTTATGGCAAAGTGCCAACACAGAAATTTAATTTGTGATTTATACTCCCTTCTCTGTCACACCTTTCATTCATACCAGCACCCTGGGAACACCAATAAAGCAGAAAATAGTCCCAGGTAGAGCTGTCACTTTAAAATAGCTCTGTGTACAGAAAGTCCTGGGCTGTCTGGGACTGCAGGAAGATACTTGGAGTCATCCCTGGTGATGGCCTGAGTGCCCACAGAAAGGGCTCCGAGTGCCACCTCTGGCACCAGTGCCATAGGTTAGCCATCACTGCCCTAGACCAACGAGCCAGCACGCCTTTGTGGAGCAAAGGCTTTTCGCCAACATTCCATCTAGCGCAACCGGCACGCCTTGTGGTTGTTTTGCCGCATTCACGCCAGATGAGCAGCTATACATCTATAATCGCTCGGTAAAAAGGAAGGGCTCGTCCGGGATTTGAACCCGGGACCTCTCGCACCCTAAGCGAGAATCATACCCCTAGACCAACGAGCCAACGTGGAAGCAAAGCCACAGGCTTTTCTGATGGCTCGGCTGCTCAGGAAAGGCACATTGATTTCAGCCTGCCTTCTAAACGTACATGTCTTGTAAAAAAGGAAAAACCTCATAAAAGGCTTTGGTACCATAAGGAAAAGCAAAGTGGGAAGCGTTCACACTTGCCAGGGCTCGTCCGGGATTTGAACCCGGGACCTCTCGCACCCGAAGCGAGAATCATACCCCTAGACCAACGAGCCGACGGTTTGAGCTCTGTGTGCCACAGGAAAGAGATTCTCGCACTAGAACTCTTGCCATAAG
>NC_092416.1:147226031-147228531 GCF_040894005.1 Engystomops pustulosus
AGACATACATGATGAGCTGCAACAAGTGGCACAGGAGGAGGATGCAAGGCATACAAAGGGAGGGCTCGTCCGGGATTTGAACCCGGGACCTCTCGCACCCTAAGCGAGAATCATACCCCTAGACCAACGAGCCAGCACGCCTTTGTGGAGCAAAGGCTTTTCGCCAACATTCCATCTAGCGCAACCGGCACGCCTTGTGGTTGTTTTGCCGCATTCACGCCAGATGAGCAGCTATACATCTATAATCGCTCGGTAAAAAGGAAGGGCTCGTCCGGGATTTGAACCCGGGACCTCTCGCACCCTAAGCGAGAATCATACCCCTACACCAACGAGCCAACGTGGAAGCAAAGCCACAGGCTTTTCTGATGGCTCGGCTGCTCAGGAAAGGCACATTGATTTCAGCCTGCCTTCTAAACGTACATGTCTTGTAAAAAAGGAAAAACCTCATAAAAGGCTTTGGTACCATAAGGAAAAGCAAAGTGGGAAGCGTTCACACTTGCCAGGGCTCGTCCGGGATTTGAACCCGGGACCTCTCGCACCCGAAGCGAGAATCATACCCCTAGACCAACGAGCCGACGGTTTGAGCTCTGTGTGCCACAGGAAAGAGATTCTCGCACTAGAACTCTTGCCATAAGCAAAAGCAGAAGGTCAGGTGTCCTCATAGGAGGGAAAAAAATGGGCTCGTCCGGGATTTGAACCCAACCTCTCGCACCCAAAGCGAGAATCATACCCCTAGACCAACGAGCCAAAGACGATGAAGGGAAACTCACTGTGATTGCCTTACTTCTGGTGCTTGGAAGGCTTTGCCAGGCGACACACAGATTGCCTCTTGGACAGCTGCAGCGCAAAGGACAGAGGAGAGCCACTACAGACAGCTTAGGAAAAGGAAGGGCTCGTCCGGGATTTGAACCCGGGACCTCTCGCACCCAAAGCGAAAATCATACCCCTAGACCAACGAGCCGACGTTGGGGGTAAAGTGGCAAAGCCAGATGGATGACACCATGCACAGCCCTGTGCAACGGGAGAGGGCTGCGGTTGCAAACAGATGGGAGAAAAGGCAGACATACATGATGAGCTGCAACAAGTGGCACTGGAGGAGGATGCAAGGCATACAAAGGGAGGGCTCGTCCGGGATTTGAACCCGGGACCTCTCGCACCCTAAGCGAGAATCATACCCCTAGACCAACGAGCCAGCACGCCTTTGTGGAGCAAAGGCTTTTCGCCAACATTCCATCTAGCGCAACCGGCACGCCTTGTGGTTGTTTTGCCGCATTCACGCCAGATGAGCAGCTATACATCTATAATCACTCGGTAAAAAGGAAGGGCTCGTCCGGGATTTGAACCCGGGACCTCTCGCACCCTAAGCGAGAATCATACCCCTAGACCAACGAGCCAACGTGGAAGCAAAGCCACAGGCTTTTCTGATGGCTCGGCTGCTCAGGAAAGGCACATTGATTTCAGCCTGCCTTCTAAACGTACATGTCTTGTAAAAAAGGAAAAACCTCATAAAAGGCTTTGGTACCATAAGGAAAAGCAAAGTGGGAAGCGTTCACACTTGCCAGGGCTCGTCCGGGATTTGAACCCGGGACCTCTCGCACCCGAAGCAAGAATCATACCCCTAGACCAACGAGCCGACGGTTTGAGCTCTGTGTGCCACAGGAAAGAGATTCTCGCACTAGAACTCTTGCCATAAGCAAAAGCAGAAGGTCAGGTGTCCTCATAGGAGGGAAAAAAATGGGCTCGTCTGGGATTTGAACCCGGGACCGCTCGCACCCAAAGCGAGAATCATACCCCTAGACCAACGAGCCAAAGACGACGAGGGGAAACTCACTGTGATTGCCTTACTTCTGGTGCTTGGAAGGCTTTGCCAGGCGACACACAGATTGCCTCTTGGACAGCTGCAGCGCAAAGGACAGAGGAGAGCCACTACAGACAGCTTAGGAAAAGGAAGGGCTCGTCCGGGATTTGAACCCGGGACCTCTCGCACCCAAAGCGAGAATCATACCCCTAGACCAACGAGCCAGCACGCCTTTGTGCAGCAAAGGCTTTTCGCCAACATTCCATCTAGTGCAACCGGCACGCCTTGTAGTTGTTTTGCCGCATTCACGCCAGATGAGCAGCTATACATCTATAATCGCTCGGTAAAAAGGAAGGGCTCGTCCGGGATTTGAACCCGGGACCTCTCGCACCCTAAGCGAGAATCATACCCCTAGACCAACGAGCCAACGTGGAAGCAAAGCCACAGGCTTTTCTGATGGCTCGGCTGCTCAGGAAAGGCACATTGATTTCAGCCTGCCTTCTAAACGTACATGTCTTGTAAAAAAGGAAAAACCTCATAAAAGGCTTTGGTACCATAAGGAAAAGCAAAGTGGGAAGCGTTCACACTTGCCAGGGCTCGTCCGGGATTTGAACCCGGGACCTCTCGCACCCGAAGCAAGTCATACCCCTAGACCAACGAGCCGACGGTTTGAGCTCTGTGTGCCACGGGAAAGAGATTCTC